>NC_056728.1:1498797633-1498880133 GCF_019279795.1 Protopterus annectens
ATATTACCTCATCCAAAGGACAAAAGCATATTGCTTGAACAGTTGTACAGATTAATATTTTTAATTGCATGGACTGTGTAGTCACAATGGGTTCCTTGAAATGTGAGAGAAAGAAGATTGTGGATAAGCTGCTGTAAGTATTGGGGCATCAGCAGAAGAGATAACTTTGTGATGGTTTCATTAACTTTTTATTTCTTTATACCAATCACGTCACTATCTGTTTCCAGAAAATAAAATAATAATTGTAATAATTATTAATATGTGTTGAGATTAACTTTGTGGAGGCATAGGCACACTTGTAGCCATCCACTGTTTATATATATATATATATATATATATATATATATATATATATATATATATATATGTGTGTGTGTGTGTGTGTGTGTGTGTATGTATGTATGCATAGAAAGATATATTAATAATCGGCTTCTTAAATGATTCAGCATTATTAATCAGCAATGCAGACTATGAGAAAATAACAGTGGTATGAAAAAAAAAAAACATTGTGACTGCTGACATTCTTCAGAAACTTCTGGATTCAAAGTAAAGCACAGTACGTTACAGTTGGGAAACAGAGTAAAAGCCATAACCAGCTTGGAGAGGATATTATTAGTTTGTTTTAATAATGGAGTTGTTACTCTCAGTATCATGCACTGACTATGATTTACGACTAAATAGATACAATTCTATCCACAAAAGTCATTAAAGAAGAAACAAAAGTGAAATTTCTTGAAAGATTTTCAAAGTCAGGGTTATATGTCAAAAATCAGAAAGATTTAATCATCAGCTTAGTTGTTGAATCTACACTCTTTGTGTGCAACCGTGACCTGAATCATTCAGCTGTAGGTAAAGGAAGTTGGAAAAATTATCCATGAAAAGACTGTGCATGTGTAACTGCTGCTGGGACTTCAGCCTGGGTACAACATTTTATAAGGAAATATGGCATTCAGTTATCCATAGTCCTGATGTCATCTTGTCCCTGACTCCCTTCAATCTAGATACACACCTAAACTTTTTCACTCAAGAAAGGAATTCCATTTTGTTTGCCTTTCAGTAAGTCGGAATAGGATGACTGAGAATACAGGCTCTTAATATGACCTGTGTGTTTTATACTTCAGAATTAGCTGGGTTGAGATAATGCTGACTAACTGTCATCCAACAAAAGGTAATATCAACGTTGTATTTCTTTGAATTTTGCATTAGAAACATGTTTTTGAGGAAAGGAAATGTAAAAGGATATTAGTAGCACTGAATTTAATTCTTAAATCTCTCCTGATGTATCTTCCAGTGAAAGCAAATTGACTGTGAAAAAGGAGAGGTGAAGAATGAACCATGGACCATCTCGCATGCAAACAGGTATGCTAACAATGAAAAATCCCCATGATCATCCAATGACTATGACCCTAGTATGTGAGAAGTGATAGTCGGTATAAAGAATATCATTCAGGATTCCAGGATTAATGGCACCAAATGCTAGAAAGAGAAAGTAGAGAAGGTCCTAGAAATAACATTCAGTCACTCGCCATTAGGAAGTTAAGAATGTTTTTTGGCAGGTAATCCGGTACCATTTTATGTCCTAAAATCAGACTGACAATGATCAAACAGACAATGAGATTATAACTGACATGCCAGCTGTACATTAACCACTTTTTTGTTTACCATAAATGTAAAAACAACTATTGAGACTGTAGATATTTGTCAGATCACTCAGGTCTGTAAATAACTTAATTGATATGGAAGCAACAGCATTCACTTTTAAATGAGATGAAATGACCCTAGTACTGATAGACAGGACATGCAATACAGGAATTAACTGGCTCTAGAGATTAAAGACAAGCTATAATCAGCCTTGTACACCCAGGTTCCAGCTCGCTGAAAGATAGGCTGGATTTTTCAGGCCTCCATATCACATTAATTAAATTCTGGCCAAACCCAATTAGAGAGCACCAGCACAGGTTCCACTATAACAGCAACCAGAAGGTCCTAGAAGTAAAAGTAGGTCAAAGCTGGTCAATATTATCTATAAAAAATGGACATCTCCCTTATATTTCTAGGCTGTGAAAACCCTTGTGGCATGTAATACAAGTGGACTTCACAATCTGGCCATGATCAGGAAGGACTTACCTGGATGATTTGCTGCCGCAGAAAGCTCATAAACAGAACATTGCATTTTGATAATTCATTTCTGTTTAGTAGACCATGTAAGGAGCCATGCTGCAGGTGGACTGGACACTCTAAATTGGCCCTAGGTGTGAGTGTGCATGTGTGTGTGTGTGTGTGTGTGTGTGTGTGTGTGTGTGTGTGTGTGTGTGTGTGTGTGTGTGTGTGTGTGTGTGTGTGTACCTTCTGTGGAAGGGTGGGCGCTGGGCTGGCAACTCAACACTGAAAAATCTCCACTGCCAATCATGAGTGGACAGGTGATCCGCTGTGGTGACCCCTAACCAGGAAAAGCCGAAAGAAGAAGAAGAAGAAGACCATGTAAGGAGCCATTTAAATATGTTTGACATCCAGCTCATGAGTTCTGCAGCCTGTGCCTTTTCTATATGGGCTCACAAAGCTTATGCCCATTTCAGTGTTACACATGCAGGTATTAAACACTTTTCTGCAGTGGCTGCCCATTGCTGTGAATACATGATTTACTTTGTTAGTCCACTAAGCACTGCTATTAGATTCAGAGGAGCATTCATCTGTCTCAGCAATCAATAAAACATTTTTGAAGACACAAACAGCTCCTGAGATTTTGTCAGCTTCAACAGGTAAAGTTTAATAGCTTCTGTAACTTTTAATGCACTACAAGAGATTGAGATTGAGGTCCCCCTTTAAATAAGAGCACCAGCACGAAAAGAGAAAAAAACTACCTTGAAAATCAGAATCATCCTATGGTAAATAAACTTTTTCCCTGGTCCCAAAAAAGGCCAGAGATTTTCTTAGTTTATTGATCTCTAAAGATATTGATGTCAGCATCCAGTTTAACAAATCTTTTCAGGTTGTTTGTGCAAATTTAAACTAGTATGCCTTTCCATCAGCGAGTTTGGTCTTCCTGGTTTGGTTGAAAGCTAAGTTAAGGAACTGTTTTCAGATATATCATTTCTGTATCCAACAGACTATGGGTCCCAAAACATATTTAACTTTTCAAGTAATATGATATTATCTTTATTAAGTAAAGAAGAGATGGATTCAAGTAAGCTTTCTGGTATTGAAGGAAAGGTAGAAGGAATATTCAACTATTATACCTCCTAAATTAATTACAGTTTAGCACCTTGACTCCAATTAATTCCCATATCTACTCCGCACCCACAGCATGAAGTGTCCTATTTAAATTTTGCTTGCTGAAAAATACTCATATGCAATGTTCTCATGTATGTACTCTGTATTGCTTGTATACCATCTTTGATTTAGAATGATTACTTATGTACTTTTTCATTAACTGTATAAGCTGCCAATTATATGTACCAAATGTCTCTGTTAATGTAAATTCTGTATTGTATGTGAAATATCTTATATGTGGAGCTTTTCTGCCCGGGACTCTACTGAAAATTGGCACTTCTGGCCCAGCTGGACCATCCTGGTAAACAAATGCAAATCAATAAATAAATAAATATAGTAGAATGTACCTGCAGCACTCCTAAATTGAGTAGCAATTAAAATGGCTTATTTTCCAGCTCTTTTCAAAGTCACGTGTCAGGGAATTTTGAAATTATCATGGTGCTATATTCTATGAAAACAGTGGGAGAATTTCACTTCCTTGTCCATTTCCAGTACCTTTAACATAGTGTCTATAAAGCTATTGAGTGAGGGAGGTTCATAGGAGTTTACTAGGCTAGTGACCCTAGACCCTTTACAAGCCAGCCATGTTAATCCCAAGTATCCCCTTTTGTTCTTTTTGGGTAGTTCACAGAATTAAATTATGAACATAGTGGATCTGTGATCAAGAACGGCTACACCTGTCCATGATCTGATTTAATCCATATTCATTTTTGTCAAAATATGTTGGCTATGTAAAGCTGATCATGTCTCTATAGAACCATATTTGTTTCTTGCATGGCATAACTGCGGTGGTGGTGCTGCAGTAGCGTTGTCACCTCACAGTAAGATGTTGTCCTGTTCAATTCTCAGCTAGAGCGTCTTCTGTGTGGAGACATGCGTGAATGGGCGTACCTTCATTGAAGGTTGTGCGTCAGGACCTGCAACTTGGCACGTAAAAATCTACTGCCAATCATTAGTGGACCGGAGTTCCGCTGTGGCGACCCCTAAAAAGCCGAAAGACACAACAACAACAACAACATACTCTAATTAAGGTTATCTTTAGGGCTTTTCAGAGTATGTCAAGAACTGATAAGGATGACTCGTGGAAAAATGTTATAACAACAGTAAAGTCATCCACCCATCCATCTATGCATCCAGTTCTCATGCCTATGTCCTTATACTAAAATCCTGCTTCAACCTGACTTTAAAACTTCATTATGATAAATCATGCAAAAATTAATTTAGTATTTATTCTGGCACCTTATCTTCCTGAATATTCCTCCACTCATTAACCAATTTAATAAGACCATTATACCTTTTTCAGAAATGTATTTTAAAATGTTTCATTGCTTTTCACATCCTTCCTTTCTGCTTCCACTGTACCTTAACGCTGGCTGTATTGATTTGTCTATTTGCCGTTTTCCTACCTCAGATATATTCAACTATTTATTTTCTACTGTTTTCCAGCATGTATATGCTAGGTTAAGAAGGGAGGTGATGATTAGTGATCTGTAGTGTAGTTTCATGCCAGGAAAGAGCACTACAGATGCAATGTTTGCTCTGAGAGTGTTATTGGAGAAATACAGAGAAGGTCAGAAGGAGTTGCATTGTGTTTTTGTGGACTTAGAGAAAGCATATGACAGGGTGCCTAGAGAGGAGTTGTGGTATTGTATGAGGAAGTTGGGAGTGGCAGAAAAGTATGTAAGAGTGGTACAGGTATGTACGAGGGTAGTGCGACATTGGTGAGGACTGCGGTGGGAGTGAAAGATACTTTTAAGGTGGAGGTGAGATTACATCAAGGATCAGCTCTGAGCCCTTTCTTATTTGCAGTGGTGATTTAGAGAGGAGAGGAATGAAGGTCAGCAGGGCTAAAACAGAATATACATGTGTAAATGAGAGGGAGGGTAAAGGAATGGTGAGGATGCAGGGAGTAGAGTTGGTAAAGGTGGATGAGTTTAAGTACTTGGGAACAACAGTTCAGAGTAATGGTGAGTGTGGAAGAGAGGTGAAGAAGAGAGTACAGGCAGGGTGGAATGGATGGAGAAGAGTGTCAGTAGTGATTTGTGACAGACGGGTACCAGTAAGAGTGAAAGGGAAGCTCTACAAGAGGGTAGTGAGAACAGCTATGTTATATGGGTTGGAGACAGTGGCATTGACAAAAAGGCAGGAGTCAGAGCTGGATGTGGCAGAGATAAAGATGTTAAGATTTGCACTGGGTGTGACTAGGATGGACAGGATTAGGAATCAGTATATTAGAGGGTCAGCTCAGGTTGGACAGTTTGGAGACGAAGCAAGAGAGGCAAGATTGCGTTGGTTTAGACATGTGCTGAGGAGTGATGCTGGGTATATTGGGAAAACAATGCTAAGGATGGAGCTTCCAGGTAAGAGGAAAAGAGGAAGGCCTAAGATAAGGTTTATGGATGTGGTGAGAGAGGACATGCAGGTGGTTGGTGTGACAGAGCAAGATGCAGAGGATAGGAAGAAATGGAAAGAGATGATCCGCAGTGGGGACCCCTAACGAGAACAGCCGATAGAGGATGATGATGATGATATGTCTTTATCTTCTGGTTTAACACCTCTTTGTCTACCTTGGCCAATCACAGGTACCTCTCATTCCTCTTTCACTTTAATTTACAAACTTTCTACCGTTGCTTTAAACATTATTTTCTCACCAAGTGCTCATTAGAATTTTTTTTAATTTTGTTAACTTAATACATAGAATGTCCTTCTGAAATATTCAATTTGACTCTTTTTTTTTTTTTTTTTTTCTCCCTTAGGAGAGATCTAATGCATTCTATACCCAATGCTGACTTGAACAATGAGCTATATAGCTGAATAATCAACACCTGACAGGAGTTCTTAATATCCAGACTTTCACTATTAATAGCAACATGCTGCCTTAGCAAGCAATACCTATCACATGTAACAATCACTATCAGGACTTTATCTTTTCCCTGTCTTGTATGAGAAGTAGCCCAGTTTGCTGTGGTAAGAGTCAGATCTGCCATTTAGTACCTTCTTCTTATTTCACTTTCCCTATCACCCTTTTATTTGTCATATTCAAAAAATACAGCAGATCACCTTCTAGTCTAGGTGTACTAAGCATAAATATAGTATGTGCAATTGGAGGCCTCCCTTTCGTTTTTGTTTACAAATACACTCAGCTTGTTGCTCCTCTCTTCCATTAACTCACTTCTATCTTTTATTTCCATTTTATCTTCTACCACATTAATCAATATCCTGTATGATAAGTAGAGCACCATACCATCCAGTGAGCTACCAGATATTTTCTAGGTACCTTGTAGCCAGGTAATGGCATGCCCCACCTTTTCAAATTATTGATTATTTTCTTCATAGTGCCTACAGTATCAGTATCTGCTTAAAACAAACAAACAAACTTCAGATCCATCTGTTTTGATTCTCACATACCTAACATTCTACAGCAGGTCACTTCATTGTCATTTATTATTGTCTCCCTCATATTCTCTTCTTCCTTCCATTTTAGGCATGACTAACACATCCTTTGCGCCCAATCTCTTTTCTTCCTCCACTTTTTCTTCAGTCATACCTATCTCTTTCTTCTGTCTCCAAAGGACTGCACTTCAGATTTTGACAAGGTCTTCCATTGAGCAATACATTGTACTCTTTTCCATATACTGTCTCCATAACAAAAGAATCACCCTAAGCTCCCATCAGCACAATTCTCACATATTTACTAGCTAGTCTACTTTTTTTTTGCTCTTTTTTCCTATTATTGAGCTTTTTGATAGACAGTAAGTAGCTCAGGAAAATGCAGTTGAGCATTACAGTTTCTTACAAGAACAACTAATTCCCTTAGTTTTTGCCCACTGTATTCCTAATAAGTGTTATATGTTCATCATATTGATCAATGTTGCAGTAGTCTTAGATATATGGGTTATAACTTATATCTTACATAGGATATAACAGCCAGTCAACTTCAAAAGGTCAGGCCACCTTCTACTCCTTCAAACCATTGGTCAGTTTGAGCTGAGCTGACAACAAAGACAGGTTTGGGCACTGAGCCCTTCAGAGCTTAATTGAAAAACATTTAATCTATGAAGCACTTGTGTTTATTTTACCTTTTGAGCTGGTAAAGTATTTTAAAGTGCTGTTTACTGTATGTTTATGTGAAAGAAGAGACAGTTAAAGACTTGTAAGTTTTGTCTGCCTTTGCTGCTTGTTTTCCCTGGGAAAGTGGTGCCATTTTCAGTTTGACCATGGAACAAGCTACCAGTGCAATGGATGGTCTTCATTCCAGCTACATAAAGAAAAAGTTAAGGAAACAACCTTTGAGACCACAGCACACTAACAATTTGCTTCATCGACAGGTGGGTGGCTCTGCTGTGGCCATTTATTTTACCTCAGAGTACTCATATTTTACCCCAGAACCTTCTGGTGTAACATCTGCAGCCACCATGGACAGGGGTTAGCCACATTTTCTGCAGCTGTTTGGGATCCCCCTCAGTGAGCAAGGGAGAGTCACTCTTGTTGGTCTTGAGAAAGGAAGGGGGAAGACTACCCTGTTTTGTCAGAATGCAGTATCCATCCCTGGGGAAGTTGCTGCAGCCATTAATAACACTGTTAGCCTAATGTTTTCTGTCAAAAAGAAACAGAAAACTAAACATGTATCTGTTCATCCTCACATTTCATTATTTAGAAGTAGTTTACTGTGTCTGACTCAGGTTTTATCCAGGTTATTGATCCTTCTTATAAGATGAGGAGATTCAGTATTCTGAACAGGAAAAAGAAAGGACAGACACAGGGTTTTCTCCTCATATTTCTGATTCAGACATAGAGGAGGGCTCAGTTTCTGATTCTTACATTGGGGTTTCTCTTTCTTTGAGACTATTTCCAGAATGTGCCAGTCTTTTTCACTGGGAGAACACTGATGTTTCTAGCCCCTCAGAAAATAATGTTATCAGCTACAGAAGGAATTTCCGGAACCTTCACCATTCCTCCAGTTCTGTCAGCTTTGAAGGATGTGCGTGCTACTGTTTGCAATTTTCCTGATAGTCTGTCAGCTGCTCCTACAAAGGTAGATAGGATGAATAAAATTCAACAATCTTTTAAGTTTTTTATATACTCTCCCCAAACCTGACCCAGCAGTTATAGCTTTAGTTTGTCCTACTGTTGCTGAGCATTCAGTTAGTTCCAATCCTACTCTTTCTGTTAAAGATGGGAAGATGATTGATAAGAACAGGAAAAAGTGTATGCTTCTGTAAGTTTCATTTTCAGAATTTTGAATTGTTAAGTTCATATGTTAAAACCATTCTGACTAATTGCAAAACTATTAGGAATGTTTTATTTGCAGTTTCATCTTGTTGAGGAAACATCTGCTTTAAATAATTTAGTTTCTTCTATTGTACAGACCACTACTCATTGTATGCAAAGTGTGTATGACTTATAGATACTTCTGCTATACCTGTGTCCACTGGTAGTATTTTGAGGAGGTTTAATTGGCTGTTTTCTCAGAACCTCTCAGATGATGTTAAAAATGAGATATTAAATTCACGTTTTGATAGAGATTTAGTGTTTGACCCCTCTGATGAGGTTATCAAAAAGTGTGATGAAAGGAGTTATTTTATTTAGAGATTCATTCTAAGATTTTTCTACCCTCCTTTTGAAAATTTCTGAAGGATTCTTTAAACCCTCATCCAATTTTGGCCCCCCAAAAAATACACAGTCTTGACAAAATGCAGGTAAACAGACGTCAAAGAAGAAATTATAATGGTATTCCAAAAATATTCTGGAACTTCTTAAAACCAAGGACAGTGCATAAAGTTAGAATAACAATTTAAGGGACTTTGTCCCCACTGCCATCCTGGCAGCCCCTTTTTCCCTTCCAGAAAGTATGAATATCCACTTTTATTTTTCTCAGCCGATAGTTGCAGGCAAATAGGTTGTGAAGATCATTCATCAAAGTTGCAGAGGGCAGTGGGAGGAGATTGCTCATTTCTGGGGGGTAATTTCTCATCTACCAGACTGGTCTCTTTTACTTCCATCTGTCCTTTATTGCATGCTGCCCCAGGGAGTGATAGCTCTCCTTCCCATGTGAGGAAAGGTGTTTAATCCAAGGATTTTTAGTGCCTAAGAAAGAAAGAAAGAAAGAAAGAAAGAAAATCCTTGGAGGCTAGTTCTGAATCTTTCTTTACTAAACCTGTTTCAGTTAGTGCCCAAATTCAAAATTAAGTCACTTCACAACCTGGTAAGACTAGATTTAAAATATGCTTATTTTACCTCCCTATTCATCCAGCCATCTGGAGATTCTTAAAGTTTTGTGTGTCTGGACTGCATTATCAGTTTTCTGCCTTACCATTTGGACTATCCACTACATCAAGAGTGCTGACAAAGTGTCTAGCTCCAGTTTTAGCTCACTGGAGAATACGGAGTATCCACATTTTCCATATTTAGACAACTTGCTTATCTTTGCAGAGTCTTTTTCAAAGTTTCATGAATCCCCCACTTGGGTAGCAGATCTCTTACACAAAGCATTGATTCTGAGAGAAGATTCAAAGGTCTTTTTTTACCTTGACCACCAGTTCTCAGCAGATCTGAGTGCTTCCTTTGAGATTGCAGACATATATGAAGAAGACCTTATGATTGTCTTTAGAAGATGTGGCCAGTTTGGACTCAAAGTTTGCTTTGAAGTATTTCACTAGTGGTCTTATTTGCTTGTTCAGCCTAAAGAGAGATGAATTCCAGTTAGGCACCTGCTCCTTCTTGGTCATGGACAGCATTTTTTTTCCCTTTTATTATAGAGTTTATTTATTACAGATGTCCACCAGACAGGTTTACTCTTCCTTGAGGAGGAGGATTTTGTCCTATCGGGTATTCCTGATTCAATGCAGTTATATAAATACTTGTATAATACTTTGGTGTAGGTTTGGACATTTGCTCCAGTTTCTATGGAGGAGGAGGGGGCTGTGAATCTGTTTATACCTTTCCTCAAGAGGTTGTAATCAGCTTTGGAGAAGTTTTTTTGTTTGATGCTGGCTGGGAAAGGGTTGGGCGAGATGGTGACTTCGAAAGTGACCGCTTTGTGGTTGGATCTTACCAGGGAGGATGACACGGTAGCGATGCTGCAGTGGTTACTCATGTTGGTTAATACCAAGTCCAAGATATTATCACCTCTTGTGGGGTGTCAAACAGCTGGCCCAAGGCATTTGGACTGACAAAATCAAGGAATCTCTGGACATTTCTGTTTTGGCATGAGTTGTTCTGCCAATCTATGTTTGGGAATAGTTAAAGTCACCTGAGATCAGGGTAAAGGGTTGAATCTTGACAGATTTGAAGAGGTCCAGATAGGTGGAGTGGGCATCTTGAGTCAAAGTTGGGGGCCTGTAGTTAGCTATGATTTGAATAGGGGACTTGTCGATGGTTAACTGCACCTGAAGTGTCTCCTGTGTGTCATACTGTTTGACCAGCCTGGAGGAGTGTATGTCTTTGACATATGTTGAAACTCCACCTCCTTTTGCTTTGCTGCCCACAGTTTGGGGTCTGAATGTATGATAGGATGAGTAACCTGGAATGGCTGGGGTGCTATCTGCAGCTTTGAACCAGGTTTCTTTGACATCACAAATGTCAACATCTTCCAGGATTACAAATGCTTGCTATGAGTGCAGTTTCATGTTTAGACTCCTAGTGTTTAGCAGTATGACCTTTAATTTGTATTTTGAAGAAATTTTCATATTGGAAGTTTTGACTTCAAGACTTTGCCTAAAAAAGGCAGTATTGGGGAGGTAAAAGCCTTTGCCAGAAGCCTGAAGCCCAAGGTAGACATATGCAGGCCATCTGTGGCAAAGCATCATGGTCTGTCGATCATGTCTTCCCATACTGTCAGGTACTGGATCTCTTTGGAATGACACCAGAAACTAAGCCAGTAAGTCAATCATTTTCTGTTTGTATACAGGCATAATTTTTGGTGATGGTAGAATGCTGCTTAAGGCTAGGGACATTCCTGCGTGAGACACATATTCAGTAAGCTCGATCATGTCTTTCTTCATATAGTCCAGGGAGGTATGTCTCAAGTCATTCATGCCAACATGGACTATGACAGAGTCATAACAGTTCCTGTGGTTGAGAGACTTGCATGCATGTGTGATATGGTGGATTCTGACACCTGACAAACAACTAACTGTGACTTTTTCTTTATCCAGCCTGGTGAGGGGCACATCTGTGTGTCTCACAATGGATTATCCTTTAAATAATATGTGAGTTTATGGTTAGGCCTTTGTAGCCTTGAGACAAGGTGTGTGGACTGTGTACGGTGTGTGGTGTGCTGGGCTGTGGAGTTTGCATATGTTTTTGTCTCATAGGTCTCTTTTGTCTGGGTATGTTTTTGTTGAGGATGTCCACATATGTGGGTCTGTGTTGTGTGGGTGATGTTTGACGTGTGGTGTTTGTGTTGACAGCTTTCTCAGTGCCAGATATATTGGCTTGTGAGGGAGGGAGCATAGACTCTAGGTTCTTAATGTAATTGCATCTCTCACAAATTGTATTTCTAGGTGGTAGTAGTAAGAAGGCTGTCTGTGTACATGAGAAGGTTCCTACAGGATGCCCATATCAACCAGACTGGGAGGAAAAAACATAGGAAACTGTCCATCCATATTTCTCAGAATCTGTGAGAGAAAGGCCAGAGAGAGCTATGGGGTTAAAGGGAGGAAAGTCTAAGGTGAGTACTACTAGGTGATCACACAAGTACTACTAAGGGAAAATTTGTAGCTGGAATACCTCACAATGGCTTAAAATCAGTGCAGCTGCAGTGCGTGACTCACAAACAAGCCCAAACTAGCTCAAACACTGGGTTTAAATACCACAAAACTAGAAGATTCTAGTAACACAAAAATCTAGCCAATTCTTCTAGCCTCTGAGAACACAGTAAAACTCACAGAAAAGCACAAATTAACCACTTACAGACAAAAACAGAACTCACAATATGAGAAAATACAGTTAAACAGTAATGAAATTAAGTAAAATGCAGTTAAACAGTAATGAAATGTAATTAATTAGTAAATTGCTTTAAAACTGTGCAAATGTGATAAATTAGCTATAAGGCACATATAAAAATGATAGACAAGTACAAATGCAATAAAATAAGTGAAAATAAATGAAAAAGCACTTAGACTGGTTTTGGAGGCTCTGGAATTTTGTAAAACATCCCACAAGCCCACACCAGCTCAAATATAGGGTTTAAAATACCACAAAAAATAGAAGGTTCTCGTAACACATAAATCTAACCAATTCTGCTAGCCCCTGCTTTCTTTACCAATCAGGTTTTGCCAAACAAGGTCCAGACAGCCCTGCTACTCTCACTAGCAGAGAAGATAGGCAACTATCAACACAAGATGGTTGCCAGAAACACAGAAGCCAAACACAATATGGCTGCCAGAAACACAGAATGCAAAAACAAAGAGCTCTGGATGCACCAAACCTGTATCCAGAGAATGCTACTCAATTTGAGGGTTAAGAACAAAGTAAAACTCACAGAAAAGCACAGATTAACCACTTACAGACAAAAACAGAACTGACATTATGTAAACATACAGTTAAACAGTAATGGAATCAGAAAATGCATTTAAATAGTAATGAATTGCAGTAAATAGTAATGAAATACAGTTAAACAGTAATGAAATACAGTTAATCAGTAAATTGCTTTAAAACAAAGCAAATGTGATAAATTAGCTATAAGGCACATATAAAATGATAGGCAAGTACAAATGCAATAAAATAAGTGAAAATAAATGACAAAGCACCCAGACTGGTCTAGGAGCTTCAGGAATTTTGTAAAACATCCCAGAGATGATGCACCTCAGCAGCCCCTGATTTTCAAGCTGACTGAAAAAAACTGATAAAAAGAACTGAATCCAGTTGTGACCCTACCATTGCACATTTTTGTGCTTGTGTTCTGAGGAAAACCAGTTCCATCAAATTAATCTTTTTTGACTTCATATTATCATGTTAATCAGACCCTCTAGATCCATGAAAATTTCTATGATTCTCCACTTGACTTGGCTGATAGCATTATGGCTTAATCAGCTCAATTTCATCCCTCTTAGTGAATATGCTAATTGAAGATGATAAGATATGCCTTGAAATCCTCCTTCTTAGAATATTGTTTTAACATTGACACAGTACTTTTTGTAGCCATCAACCTAGATATAGTGACCATCCCTTAGACTGCATCCTATGGTCTGTAGTACCTGCTTTATAGTAGTCACATTGGTTAACAGATTCACATAAAAGTGCACTTAAAAAATGCAACACAAAATAAGCTTATGTCTCTTTATTTCTCTCTCTCTCTTTCACTGTATTTCTCTTGCTAAGTTTGTCTCATTTAGGTAAAATTAGACTCAGAGTAGCAGTAGAAGTTTTCAGGACTTCAGTATTAACAACTGGTGCCAGAAAAATGCCTTTCCACTAATGTAAAATATTAAGTTACTGAGACTTTCACTCTTTACAAAAAGAGTGATGTTTATTATATAAAAATGAAAATAGGCCAATTTCTTCCATGGAAAACAAATTCTTGTGGTGGAACTAAGATGCACAACAAAATACTTTTATCTGTGTTTTGTAGCTGGGAAACAGCCTTTGTTAGTAGGCCTTAGTTTCTATTCTCCTTGAGTAAACTCTTTCCATCTTCTTCTCCAAAGCCTTCCTTGTTTGGTTATCCCTTTCGCTATCCTACAGCCATTGATCTGGACATTCAGTCTCTTTTGCAAAGGAGAAATATGATGACTGGGCTTGTCTCAGCTCTATTTTGCATTATACCCAGCAGCTTAATTCAAAAATCTTGCTGTTATTAGTAAAGGCAGCCTTGTACTCTTAAAGTACAAGGTAAAACTGAATAAAATACTTAACACATTTAAAGAAAGATTAGTCCTTTTAAAGTATTGGCACTACTATTTAGATATTTTAGATCGTTTCCCATTTAAATTGTCAAATGCACAGAACGTTGACTCGTAGAACAGCGAGTCAACAACATTGAAAGTTTAAAAGAGCGAACTCCAGAACAGTGAATTTCACCTCCAGAAAACTAACCATGTGGGAGGCTGTGCCCACTACACCTCCCCTACTTAAATATACCAACTCTGAGATTGCACTATAGTGGAGAAAAGGGTAAAGATCATCAGTAGTGGCTAAGTGGTTAGTTTCCCAAAGACGAAATTCACTGTTTCAAGAGTTCGCTCTTTTAAACTTTCAATGTTGTTGACTTGCAGAACAGCAAGTCAACATTCTGTGCATTTGACAACTTCAAGGGGAACCTTTAGATCATAAATATTATTTACTATACTATTTACATTTTTTTATGATTTGTACTCTATTACTTGGTGTAAACCAGAACACAGTGCTACTAGGCACATAGCTAGCTAGCTAATAGCTAGATACTATAGATAGATGATAGCGGAATATTAATATACCAAGTTCACAAGAAAAGCACATTTTTAATGCAGATTCAAACAAGTAGTGCAGACTATTGCAAGCAAATAATTAAACCAAAGGAAATAACTTGTGTCTAATGGCAACCAAAAGTAAAATAAATATGTACATCTTAGTCTTACAGTGCCATAATACAGGTTACCTTTCTTACTGACAATGTGAAATGCATACATCCTGTCCAACAGCTCTGGGTTTAACATAGCTTTATATGTTAGGCAGAGATCTCCCCAGAGTAGGCAATATGCTACAGAGTAAAGCTGGAGTTTTTTGAGACGGTCAGTGGAGGGCATCTGTTTGAGGCCAGTAAGCCTCTTTGTTAGGTACTTCTGTGGCCTTTCCAGCTGCTGCAGATGTCTTGTGAGGTACATTCCAAAAGGGGCATTGTACTCTATAATGGGTCTAAAGAGTGCAAAGTAGAGGGAAACAATGAACTATTTTTTCCTGGATGAGAACCTTCGGCATTAATTAGACTGCCATTTATGTGGTAGTTCATGGTTACAGAGTTTTTACCAAAGGGGATGACAATGCATGTTTTTGGCATTGAGCTTGAGACCATGCCTCTGACACCAGGCGTCTGTCTTAGTGAGGCCATTCTGAAGGATGTCCACATCATTTGGGAGCTCGACTATGGCTCCTAGTTTACAGTCATCTGTGAACTTCATTAGCCAGAGGCTTTCTGTATTAGCCTGTACTTCAGAGAAGTAGATACCAAACAGGATAGGTCCCAGGACTGAACCCTGTGGTACTCCACTTGTCACTGGTTTGAAGTCAGATTTGGAGTCTGCAGCTTTTACAGAGTAGGTTCTGTGAGTGAGGCAGTTGGCAACCCATCTTGTGTCGTAGGGACTGATACCAGGTTTAGTGAGTTTATCTATAATTCCAGAATGGGGGATGGTGTCGAAAGCCTCAGATTTGGAGTCTGCAGCTTTTACAGTGTGGGTTCTGTCAGTGAGGCAGTTGGCAACCCATCTTGTGTCGTAGGGACTGATACCAGGTTTAGTGAGTTTATCTATAATTCCAGAATGGGGGATGGTGTCGAAAGCCTTGGTTAGGACAAAATAGGCTGTGTGAACCACCTTACCCTCATCTATGGCTTTTGTGACTGCCTCAAAGAAGTCGATCAGGTTCAGAAGGCATGATCTGCCTTTTACAAACCTGAACTGAGTGGGGTCCAGAGTTTGGAGGTTACCAATGTCTTTGTTTATGAGTTCCATGATGATACATTCCATGGCCTTGCAGACCAGGCTCGTCAGGCTAATTAACATCCTAGGATCAGTGGTGGCTCCCCCTTTGTGGAATGGGATAACTGTTGCTGTGCACCATTCAGTGGGCACAAAGCCTGACGTGAGACTAGGATTGAACATGGTGCTTACTTAGGTGGGGATCCAGTTTGTTCTGAAGTTCATTTAGAATGCAGCCTGGGTTGTTGTCCAGTCCCATGGATGCTGTGTTTTTGGTTTTAGAGAGTGCAGCTTTTACCGGCATAGATGTGATTACAGGGACTCTGCATTCTTCCTGTATAGATATGGGCCATTTAGGGGGTGAGAGGTGGGTAAAGTTAGCATTGAACCTATCTGCCAGAATATTGGCAATATCAGTTGGTTCTGTAATTTTCATGCCGTTGTGTTGTAACTCATAGCAGATCTGGGTGTTGCCATTGAGATTCTTGACATAGCTATAGAATGCTTTGTGGTTGCCCTTAGAATCAGTGGCAATTTTGTTTTCATAGCTAGCTTTGGAAGATCTTATAAGGGATCTCAGCTTCTTACTCATGTTGGTAATGACTAGGTCTAGGATATTGTTGCCCCTGGTGGGGATGTAGATAAGTTGATCCAGGACATTGGAATTTATGAATTCCAGAAAGGGTTGTGCAAAGGAGTTGGTACACAAGTAGTTTTCCCAGTTAATGGTGGGGTAGTTGAAGTCACCCATTATTAGTGTGTTCGGTTGAACCCTTATATTTTTCAGTACATCAAGAAAAGAGGAGTGGGAATCCTGGGGCATGGTGTGGGATCTGTAGCAAGCTACAATTTGGATTGCAGTTTTGCCCAGAGTTAGTTGCACTTGGATAATTTTCCTCTAACTGGGGTAACCAGTACTGGTACTGATAAAATGATGGTCCAAACACCAGTGATAAAATTGCAATTAGGAATAAAATTACAACTTGACAAATTCATTTTGAACTTGTTACTTTACAATGTGTCCTGTACAGTATGTATCTACACAGACTGTCTGCTACTCATGCATTTCAATCTAGTAGGTACCCTGGACCCATTTTTTAATCATGGTTCTTCACACATATTCATTGCTAGATATTAAGTTCATTTGTACTGAATTCTTTTGTGTTTGTTCATTCAAAAACTGTAAAGTACATTTAGTCAGATCTTACAAATTTAGTAACATCAACATCAAGCAAAATCTTGGAAAATGTGTATGTCTCTTTAGAAGTACCTAGAGAAATTGCCACCAAAGGCAACTACATGCCCAGCAATTAGAAACATACATGATTTTTGCATACCAACATTTTCTTGCCAAAAACATATTAAAAATTATAGTATTGCTCATTTTTTACATATCTTTACTTTCTCTCTCTCGTTTAGCTTTACAGTTTAATAGGTTGCAAATACAATTTAATACTAAAGAATAAAATATCTTGGCCTGCCAGGTTTAATCTGTTTACCAGTATTTCTAATGCACTAATACCTGTTTCCCCTCCTCCTAAAAGGGTATTGTTAAGAAGGAATGAGATATTATTTCTTCTTGTAGCTTTATTTTAGACCCTTTTGCAATATTGCTCATACAGTCAGTGTAAAACTGAGAAAGTACCCCTCCCCCTGTAGTACTGCAGTATTGTTATTTGCTTTATGCTGTGAGAATAGAATGTATGCCAGCCCAACACTTTGGTTATACATTTGCTTTATTATGTTACTAACAAACTATGGACCTTTGTCTGATTTGATAATTTTTCTAAAGTGTTTGCTGTTTACTACTATTAGTATGTATTTATACCCTCCTGCATAATTTATTTGAACTTCATGTATACTACAGCCCATCTGCTGACTATACTTGATATAATTGAGTTTTTTTTACTTTTAGCATTTAGCTACAAACAGATTATCAGTGACATGTATGCACAATTGTGACATTTTATTACAATTACCAAATAGTGTTGCATGTGAACATTTAACAATTATGTTTTAATAACAATAAGTTTTTAGAAAAACTCAAGCCACTTGTCTGACAATCAGTCTTGTTTTTTACCTTATTTGCTCAATATTTCCTGTAACTATTTATCCAGTCTGGGAAGGTCTGAGCTCACACTTTAGACCATAATTAACCCTTTTAGCATTTTTTCTTTAATCATGTGTTAATGCACTTTCAACTTGATAGTAAAATGCAGTTATAAAACACCTAGAATTATAAGTATTTTTGATTTGCATAAATATACATTTATACTACATAAATAAACATTATTTTACAATTAGCTTACTTATTTTTGTAATTTGGATTTCAGTATTTTTTATTTATTTATTTAACTGCTCTGTCATTCATTTTACAAAGACTGCTTGACTGATACCATCTGTGATTTTATTTCTTTTAAAATTGTCTATCAGAACTTTAACTGTCTGATGTGGTGTTACTATACAATTATAAAAAATTGAAAAAAAATAGATATTAGGTTAACTAACACATTTATATCTACATTATTTGCTTTTGCTGTTGTCTGCTTTTCCTCTTGTGCATTATAAATAGATGTAATTTAGATGAAAAGAAAATACATGTATGTCAGTCTTGACTTCAGATCTTTACTGTTATTAACTATTTTCACTTGATTTTTATGCACTAGAACTGTTTTGTGTACCTTTTGACTATGCTACGAGAATGGCAGTCATACAATCTACTTTATTGTAGTACTGATAAATGTCTTGCTTTAACTGAATGATAGTTTTAAAATATTTGGGAATAATTTGTCCATACATCAGATCCTGCCATGTATGCTTAACCATTTTCAAAGCACAAACATAAAATATATCTCTTTTGTACAGTTCAGCTGTAGTTTCCTGCACTTTTGCAATATTTTCTTAAGCTCAGCTGTTGTATGCAGGAAGTCAGTCTCTGTCAGTTCAGCTAATTTATTTTCTTTATCCTGTAACTGCTGCTCAAGAGTTTCCTTTAATGTTGCACAGTCTTTCTGACTTGTTTCAGTAACCTGTTCTGCTGAATCTAAAACTTCTGTGCAATTTTGAAAAAAAGGTTTGCGTAACTTGTCTAAACTTCCTGAACTCATTGTGTCTGTCTTTTTGAAGTTTATTACATTATTTTGTAACAAGATATACTGGAGGTTCTGTCAGTAACTAACTTGACTGCTGTTGTAACTCTGGAATAAAATGTTTGCATGTGGTGACAGGACATAGCTGTTCAACATCTGAATATATTGTAAACATATTAACTTTTCCTGGTTCTTTACCATTAACATTTTTGTTTGTACAGTCTAACCTTTGAATAATGGCATACACTGTATTTTCATGACATTGTACACAGAATGCACTTTCATATGATTTACACAATAAACATTTGTCATGCCACATATGGTTTTCTTTGAGATACCAGTCAACTACTGTAATACTATCAACTTGCCCTAATAAGGTTTTACATTTGCTAATGTGCTGTGTATACTAATATTGCAATGTACTCCATATTTTATCTAATTGTTCTGCTACATTAAGAGTAAAGCTTGGCTTACACCTGCTTGAATTCTGTCTAATAGCATCCATACTAAAAATATGACACAAAAAAGGTCTTACCAGTTAGTAAGAAAACAGGTGATCAGGCTGTTCTTGCAGATGGCTGGAAAATTTTCAGAGTCACTTGAGAAGCTGGTGAAACACAACAGGGAGCAAGCTGCTGTGAAAAGTTGGTGTTCACCCTTCTTGGAGAATTTATGGCACTGTGACTTTCCTGCACTGCAGGCTCAATCTGGTTTCAGACATTTCAGAAACTTTACTGCTACAAGATGCATAAGCTGGAGTACTTCTGTTTAGAATTTACACATATGTACAAATGCATCACTCTCCTGTGTTCAAATGCAGGTAGGCTTGCCGCTGAAAAAAATAATTATCAAGGTGCTGCTTATTGTGATGGAACCAAATCTTCTGAAGACACTAAGGTCTTTCTGGCTGGATTCTGCTGAAATCAAAGTCTAGTTATAATTGCATTTGCAGTCTGTTGCCCACAGAAACTTGCAGAGTATACACTGGTGCAGCACCAAACTCTGTCACTTTAAAGACAGTAATTATTAAATAGCTTTTTATAACAAACCACACATACTTCTGTTGCAACTTTAGTTACACTGTAACAATTTACTTCTCAATCAGCATAGACGATAACTTTCCTGTACAAAATATCTCTCCTAAAAATAGTCTCTTTATAGTAGTTTTATATACTGTAGAGAAATAATGCTGGTACTGTCTTGCAAATGCTGACTTGATGAAAGCATATCCATTCAAACTTCCTTATTTAACAGTGTCATATGATGGAAACATGTGCAAATTATTTTCCTGTTATCCATTCTTTAACAAAGCAGGTTAGCTTTCTTGCTGACAATGTGAAATGTTTACTTGACCCAATATTTATTGTGTTTAAAATTTTACGTAGGCAACAGGGATAGAATGCTTAGAGAAATAATAAAGGAACATCTGCATCATATTAGCAAAGTGAATAAAACTAATGCTTTTGCAAAACATGTCATTGCTAGTGGTACTGAGCATACTTTTAAGTTTTTGGCGATAGGGAGGGTGCATGAGACATTAACAGGAGGTGACATCAGGAATAGTACTGAGTATCCTGAGTCTAAGTGGATCATTAGACTGAGAGGTGATAGTGGTCATGGACTCAATGATGTGGTACCTATAAAACCTAAGCTGAAATCTAGGAATCAAAGACATTGAATGTTTTTTGCCTTTGTATTATTGTATTTTTATGATATCTATATATATATATATATATATATATATATATATATATATATATATATATATATATATATATATATAGGAGCCCTTCATTTGTTCCTGCACTGTAGTGCAATCTCAGAGTGAAAATATTTAAGTAGCAGTGTGTGTGTGGGGGGGGAGGCTTGCCCCTCTGCATAACACAGTTTTACTGTGTTTACAGGTAGGTAAATGGTGCTATTTCAGGATGTCGGTCTTTCGGAATGTCGATTATATGGTGTCGGCCACATGAAAGTTGACATTCTGATCAGTCGACATTCTGAAGTAGACCCATATATATATATATATATATATATATATATATATATATATATATATATATATCTACATATATATATATATATAGATATATCTACATATATATATATATATATATATATATATATATATATATATATATATATATATATATATATACATATATTTGTTACATATGCATTTTTATGAATGTATTATGATTTCTTTACTTAGGTGCTATGCATATGCTTTTATGACACTGTTTGTTTAAATAATTTGAGTGCCTTGACGTCACATGATTAATCAAGGGAGGTAGTATATGGTATTTAAACTGAGTATTTTAGTTTGGTAGACATTACATGAAGAAGCAGCTTAGTCTGTGAAAATGCTTGTGGTGTCGACAATAAAAGTTTTTTTTATTGAAACTGGCCGTTTTGGAGTCCCTCTGTCTTGCTAGATTAATTTTTTGGGTTTCTTTACTGGGACTTTTTTAACAGAAAGGGTTGGTATATGTGCTTGTTCTGCTTATTACTACTTTTTTATATACCATACCCACTGGTTAAATGGCTGAAGGCTGTGATGATATCGTGGAACTGGTCTATACAACTGAAAAGATGCTGAAAGTGGCGAATGACAAGGAGAGATTTTTGAATTCTGTGCTGTGTATAGTCAACCCATTAATGGACTGTGTAAGTAATACACAAGACTAGGTCTTCCACTATAGACATTGTCCTACTTAAAAACAAATTACATAATCTTGAGAGACTTTTGTTTAAACTTAAGCATAAACAGTACGAGAAATTCCATCCGGAGGTTATGTGTTAAAGAAGAAGTAATCCCTAGGGACCTTTATATTTTAAAGATGCCTGCACAAACTGAGCCAGATGATGAACTGTAATAGAATGGCAAAAGATAAACCTAAACTGCAGCTTGTCTTACTTGAGGTTACTAATTAAGCAGACAGACAATGAGACTGAGCGGATATCACTGTCCTTGATGCAAGCTTATGATGAACTGATAACCTTATTTTCTGCTGAAGTGCTAGAGAAACATTTTATTGAATGTTTAGATTCTGTTTCTGCATATGAGAGAAGACTCTTGTGAATTAAACAAAATAAGTTATCTAGAGATAGTGATGACTTTATGAAAGGTAATGTTTTTTCTGTGGCCAAGAATACAAAACAGACAGACTTTTACTGTGGGAGGGTTTTCACAGTTTAACTGTGATTCTGACACACCATCTGAACTTCCAGCTCCAGTATCTGTGGTTACCAATAATCCAGCCAGTCAGAGGCTGGAACATACATGCACACAAGCATTGACATCACCTACCACAATGAAGTTTGGGACAAACTAATTTGTCCTAGTCCAACTTTCAGGTAGTAGGGGTGGGGGGATATAGCCTTATGAGGATAATGGTTTGAGTGTTTGGTAGGTAGGTTAGATTGCAGGGTTTGGGTTTAGTTGGTAAAGGGTTAAAGAGAAAGCAAGCTTAGAGGAAGAGATGTAGGGTAGGGAGGAAATTAGACTAGTGCTATGTGGTAGGGCTTAGAGGAAGTAGGCACATTTTGGCGTAAGTTTGTGTCCCTCCTACCCTCCCTTTGATTCTGGTTGGATTCTGGGAGTTTAATGCAGAGAAGAGGGAAATGATTGTTCTCTTCTGTTCCCCCTCTAAGGAAGGTGGTTACGCATTTCAAGGGGGAGTAAGTGAACTGCTAGACGCTACTTAAATAAAAGAGAATTCATTGGTTAATGGTTGGTTTTGCAGGAGCTGAGCAGGTACACTGCCTGTTTAAGGTTGATGGGTGAGTAGGTATGCTACCCAGATAGAGGAGGTAACAGGGTGAGTAGGTACGCTGCCCTGGGTTATAAATCATCCAGGGTGAGTAGGTATGCTGCCCTGAGATTGTTATTGATGAAGATAATTGTTGTTATTTCTGTTGTGAATAAAGTTTATTATCCAATAATATTCAATAAAGGTTGTCAAATGACTTTATTTGTTTGGCATGATTTATTTAAGGGGGGCCGGGACAAATGTAGCTGTTACAACTACTGAAGGCAAAGAGCTGGGAGCACACAGAAAAACTTTTCAGGTAACAGCACAAATCCATTCAAATGGGAAGATAAACTCCCCACTGCAAGAAGGATTAACACAAAGCTCTAGTACCTCAAAAGTCAGTGACACATGACACCCTTTAGTCCAGCAGAAGCTTCCATTCCCTATACCTTATAAGGAATGGAAGCTGGCAGCGCACTCATTCAAGGAGTCGCAGTAGAAACAAAAGGAAACAAGAAGAGACCCACTTGAGTGCTCCCAGCACAAAGAAACCAATAAGTTGACTGATGTTATTTTCAATGATTTAATTTTAAATCTTTCTGCATATCATTTTACAGAGTGTGAAAGAAACATTTTGCAAAAAGGGCTTTCATTTATTCCTACACAAACTTCAGACTTTACCGAAGTTATATTTGATGTTAAACTGTTTGTAAGGAATTTAATGTTAAAGCTTATGTATAAGGATGAAAATGTAAAGTTTGAGAACCAAGTTTATAATAATGCTGTTTTTTTAAAAAACAAATATTTTTGTACCTGTGCTAAATCCTTTGGTTAGTGCATTTGAGAAACTATGTGTTGATGAAATGTACAGTATTTACAATCAGCGCAATAAATGTAAAATGCATTGCAATTTAAGTAAGGATGAGTACAGTACTTTGAAAAAGTTAGAAGAAAATGATGATTGTAATTAAACCTGAGGACAAGGGGGGGGGGGGCAATCGTTATAATGGACACCATTTGGTATTATGAAGCTGTGAACAATATGCTAGCAAATAGGAAGATTTATTTAACTATTAATCAAAAAAGAGTTGAGTCCATGAAGTTAGTTATCACACATTCATTGAACAAGCTGTATCTAAAGAAAATGAGAGATAAAAACTCGTTAGATTATTTTATGGTTATAGACCCACTACTGCCTATAATACAAGGTCTTCCAAAAGTTCATAAAAATGCAGAAAATCCCCCTATGCACCCTATTGTAGCAGGGCACAATTGGCTGACAGAGCCCCTCTCTATTTATCTGGAAAAAACTCTGAGACCATTGTAAAATACGAATATGGTTATTTTGAGGGACACTGAGCATTTTCTGAACAATATGTTTGCTTTTTTAGATGCTAACACTGGTAAAATTTTCTGCATGAATTTATTTTTGTTACTATGGGTGTCACCTCCTTATTCACTGTTATACTAATGATGAAGGGGTCTTAAAGGTTGAACAGTTTTTGCACACTTTCTCTAACTTGGAAGAGATGGAAATCTCTGTTGGCTGTACTATATTGAGAATAGTGTTGGAAAATAATGTTTTTGTATTTAATAATTCCATCTATTAGCAGCATCATGGTGTAGCTATGGGCACTTCATGTGCCGATAGCGACGCCACACTGTGATGGCTATGTAGGAAATGGAGCATATACCTGAGGAACCTTACTTCAGATTTATACCTTTTTATAGAAAGTTTGTTGACAATTTGTTTTTTTCTGTGGGTAGGCACTAAACAGCAGTTAAGAGAGTTTTAGGTGTATGTAAATAATACAACTGATTATTTATACTTTTCTATGAATGCATCAATGCACAGCATGGATTTCCTTGATGTTACTGTTGTAGTGGATGGGAAAGGCTCCATTTTTACTAAATTGTATAAGAAACTATGGCATGTCAACCATCTTTTTTGCAGGCATAGCATGCCCCCCTCCCACATATTTAGTAACTTGGTTAAGACTCATGTCTTTAGAGCCTCCAGGGTAAATGTACATGACAAAAAGTTTCAAGAGCAGGTAGAAACTACACAGCATTGTTTAAGGAAGAGAGGTTATAGTGACCAAGAAATAGTTGAACATGTAGAGAGGGGTAATAGCTTGAGGGGGACTATAGCTAAACCTTATTTTTCAAAACCTGCATCAGACAGAGTAATGTATAATAGGAACAAACAGTGCAAACTGAGGGTACCACTATATTATTCTAGTAATGTTTCCATGTACATGAATACTGTCAAGTCCTTATGATAGACAAATATATTTCCAGAGTGATAGAGCCTTAAAAAGGACCTTATGTTACTCAAGGAATAAGCATCAATATAGCAGTAATGCCACTTTAGCATGTGGCACTTGCAGTGTACGTACTTACATTGACAGCATTTCTACCTTCACACACAATGACCAAGATAGAATATATAGGTTTAAAGTCTTTGCCACTTGCAGCACCTCCCATTTTGTTCACTTGGCCCACTGTTTATAGTGTTCACTATTTTACACAGGCAAGACGAATAGAACACTTAGAGAAAGAATAAAGAAACATCTGTATCGTATTTGCAATGAAAAAAAAAAAAAAAAAAAAAATATATATATATATATATATATATATATATATATATATATATATATATATATTTGTTACATATGCATTTTTATGAATGTATTATGATTTCTGTACTTAGGCGCTATGCATATGCTTTTCTGAGACTGTCTGTTTAAATAATTTGAGTGACTTGATGTCACATGATTAATCAAGGGAGGTAGTATATGGTATTTAAATTGAGTTTTTTAGTTTGATAGACATTACCTGAAGAAGCAGCTTAGTCTGTGAAAGCGCTCGTGATGTTGACAATAAAAGTTTTTTAATTGATACTGGCCATTTTGGAGTCCTTCTGTCTTGCTGGATACATTTTTGGTATTTCTTTACTGGGATTTTTTACTAGAAAGGACAGGTATTTTTGTTTGTTCTTCTAAGAATATTAAGAGAATATTAGAAAAGAACAAAACTGATGGTAACAATATTGACAAAGGGATACATAATAATGGAACTACAAAATGTGGGAGATGCAACCAATGCCAGTTTATTACTGGCAGTGATTTTATTGTAGCAAACAACTGTTGCCATTCAAAGGTATTTTTTCTAAAGGGCAGTTGTGATACCAAGGGGGTTTATATACATGGTAGTATGTAATAAATGTCAATCTTTTTATTTTTTTAAAACTGAAGCAAGTTTAGGGAAAATAATGTACGATCATTCTAATGATATTAGGAAAGGGAACATTAATAATGCCCTTTACAAACATTCTTTGGAATGTTCTGGCGTTGTGAAATTTGAATTTGGTATTCTACAGATGATTCCTTTGAATGTTAGAGGTGGGCAATGGTAAACAGCAATAGACTGTAGGAAATTAGTTTTGCATCTCAAATGAGATCAACTACACCCCTCAGGGCTCAAAGAGCATGTTTCCACACACATTGTTTTTAAGATGAGAGCAGCCAAATTATGAGACAGAATTAATTTTAACATACATGTTTAACTTACTTTTAAATCATATTCTGATATTTATAAGTCTTCATTATGTAGACTGGACTTGTTTTTTAGCCTGGATTCTTAGATTCATAGTTTCATAGTTTAGTACTAGGCTATCTGCCCTGGGGCATTTGCAAGCCTAGCCCTAGAGATGTGGCTTTCGCCACCCCATGTAGTGGTACTAAGGTGTATAGAATAAATTTAGAATACTGTGCCTTTGTCTAGTAGTGGCACATTGAAGACCCCCTTACTTATTAAAATTAGTTTCCTGTGCCTCTGTTAAGTAGTGACACAGGGGTGACCCCCGGGGTAAACCTACGATCTTCCATCCACTCGTCAAGATTTCTCTTGAAGAGAGTCAGTGAGGGGCTCTGCCTAACATGGACTGGGATTTTGTTCCAGAGTATGGGAAGCCTCTGAGATATGAATCTGTCCCTCCAGCATGTTCTATTCATGTTTGTGCTGAGGTTTAAATCTTTGGCTCTCGTGGTTCTTATGGATGTTGATTTTTTGAGGTGGAGCATGTCCATCAGTTCCTGGTTGGACATGGCCTTGTACGTCAGGCACAGATCACCTCTGAGCAGGCAGTATGCTATTGAATAGAGCTGGAGTTTCTTTAGCCTGGCAGCATATGACATATGTTGGAGACCCTTGATCCTCTTGGTGAGGTACTTCTGGGGTCTCTCCAGCTGTTGTAAGTGCCGGGTGAGGTACATACCAAATGGGGCATTGTACTCGATCATGGGCCTGATAAGGGAGGAGTACAGGGGCATGATGACCTCTTTTGATCTGGATGTGAACCCCTTCATGATAAGGTGGGCAAGGTAGAAAGTCTTTCTAACCACTTTGGCAACGTGGGTGTCAAATGAGAGGTCACTATCAACTTGGGCTCCCAGGTCTCTGATTACTTTTTCGGTACTCAGAGGGTTACTGTCTATGTGATATTCTCTGGGTACTTTGTTTTTCCCAAAGGGGATGACTATACATTTCTTGGCATTCAGTTTAAGGCCATGATTCCGGCACCAGTTGTCCGTTTCAGTGAGGCCTTTCTGTAGGATGTATGTGTCAGCTGGTGTATCGACTACAGCTCCTAGTTTGCAGTCATCTATGAACTTTGTCAGCCACAACCCTCCCATGTTTGCTTTCACATCTGAGAAGTAAATGCCAAACAAGAGGGGTCCCAGGACAGAGCCCTGTGGGACACCACTTGTTATTGTCTTTGAGTCTGACATGGCTCCCGCAATCTTGACTTTATGGGTTCCGTTCTTTAGCCAGTTTGCAACCCATCTTGTGACATATGGATTTACATTTAAGCTGTTTAGCTTATCTATGATCCCCGAGTGGAGTATTGTGTTGAAGGCTTTAGCCAAGTCCAGGTAGGCTGTATGGACTGCCTTGCCTTCATCAATGGCTCTAGTGACTGTCTTTAAATTTTTAATGGATTAATTGTTTAATTGAGAACTGTATACATTTATTTTCAACCTAAGCCTTATGATGGTGTTTTTGGCTTAGTTCTGATGAAATCTTGAGTAGTGGGAAAGAAAATGCTCATTTAGTTGTATCTGTTATTGTTTTACAATAAATTTTATATAGTAAATTTCTACACTGAATGTTTTGAAGGATGTTCATCTTAGTTGCAGCAGTCATGGAGATTAATATATTTTGCTTGTGCAAGCCAGAAAAACATTTATTAGTACACTAACTGTAAAATACTGTTATTTCTTCTGCAATATTAACTCCATGTACAAGATGGCTGAACTGTCGGTCAAACATCACATCCTAGTCAGAGTGGAGTTTTGGGGAGGTGTTTGAGGAATGAAGTGCCAAGTAAATGATCAATACATACCTTTCTTAGAAATGACAGTTTTATTATCTCTGTATTAATCATCATATTATATGCCTAAAATTATTAGGCAGAAAAATTTCAAAGCACAAAAGGAAATGAAAATTTCCTTGAATTCCTGCATTTTCCTGTGTGCGAACACCCTCTGCATGAATACAATTTACAGACTGCTAAATGCAAAGCATAATATTTTAAAACAGCTTTCTACCAAAAGTGTAACAATTTGTTTATAATTTGCAGTACAGCGAAGACCAGCACAGTATTTGAATTCATACAGTAACAATTATTTAAATAAATGCATAGTAAGTAAATACAGCAATGAATGAAAGGGCTTACATATTACTGCTACTGATATCAGTAACATTAATGAAAAAAAGAGATGAAATACAGGTAAATCATTTTCTTAAGTCTTCTCCTTCAAGCTGAGAAGAAAATTCAGTATAACAGATGGTTGAAGAAGCATGTAAATATGAATGAAGTTGTAAACAGTACTGTATGTTTAACTGATTTCATTAAAATCTATAAGGAAATAATTTACAAAGCATTGTAACTGAAGTACTGTAGTACATACAGTACATCGGTGCAAACAAGTGTAAGAGACATGTCAGTATACAAGTGCAAGTCTTTTATTGATTTTTATAAACATATGTAAAGAATTCATTTATAAACCATGGTAACTGAAGCACTACAGTCCCTTCAGAACATTACTTCAGACAAGTATATGAGATTTTTTTAGTATATAACTGGAGCATTCTGTCTGTTTCAGTACATTATTGCAAACAAATGCATATTGGACACAAATATGATCATTTATATTTGAGTAATACACTGCAGAATGTAAACCCCACCTGGAATTGATAGCAGTACGCTCTCTTTCCAAGTATGCATAAGCACTTCTCATATGATTCTTCAGACATACACATAAGCACTTTTCATATGATTCTTCTCATATACACATAAGCACTTCTCATACGATTCTACTGACATACACATAAGCACTTCCCAAGCCAGTAGTCTCATGTCAGCATAAACCTACCAGTACAGTCTGTTTTACTTCAATAAAGCTTTATAAAAATAAATAGTTTTTAAAGAAATTGAATGTTGTGTAACATTATGTGTGCATTTATTGCGCGTGTGCGCGCGCACGTGTGTGTGTGTGTGTGTGTGTGTGTGTGTGTGTGTGTGTGTTCTCTTACATCTCTTCCCTCCATTTTTCTCTGTTTTTCTTATTTTAGTTATACATTCTTTCTTCCTTTATTATTTTCTTTCTCTCCCATTTATATTAATTTTCCTCAGGAACAGCCTTGGCATATACTTCC
This sequence comes from Protopterus annectens, assembly GCF_019279795.1. Taxonomy (NCBI): domain Eukaryota; kingdom Metazoa; phylum Chordata; order Ceratodontiformes; family Protopteridae; genus Protopterus; species Protopterus annectens. Next base: position 1,498,827,088 of record NC_056728.1, read on the forward strand.
CAGGTAGGATGCATTCACCTTTTGTCTGTACAGGGGCATCCTCATTGAGATGGTACAGTGGCAACTGTCATACAGGTAACCTGGCACAGGAGTACCTAACAAGCTTCATTAAATGGGTGGGGACTTGTTTGAAGATGTGCTGAAGCAAGTTGTAGACAGACAGATTCAGTCAGTCGAAGCCTGCCTTCAATGTGTTCAAGACATGCTTTCCCAGTTGGTGCTGACCACTGAACCACTATTGCAGGTCCTTACCCCTTTAACATGGGGGTACTCCACTCTACCACCATCTGGCAGTGGAAATGTATGAGGTTGTATGGCCTGGGCACCCCTGCTGGCACCACTCCTTCTCATCCCTTATTTCCTTATCTTTTCTCCAACACTTTCTTACATATTTTCTACCCACATTACCCCTTATATAAAAATAATTTTAAAACAAGAGGGTATATCCCTCACCAAATATATTGTGCTCCTCCCCTCCTCTCCCACCTCCTCCAACACAAATCTCTTGATCTGTTCCTGCTGAGTCTACCTGTTTGCTGTGTCTCACGTTTTTCAGTCTTTCCAATCTCCTCCATTCTCTACTTTAAAGTAAGCATCAGGTTGTCCTCATAAGGATATTTCTGTATAAAACATTTTAAACCCCTTTTTTAAATATTAATAATAAAAGCTGTGCAGTCCACTGCTTGCTTAAAGTCTTTCAAGTATGACTGACATCCACAATATTAGAATACTTTTGAAGTAATATGAAGCGTATGTCTTTCACAAACTACTTTGTTTATACTTATTCATTAATTTTAAGTACTTTACACTTTTACCATAAGTAGGAGTCCTTTACAAAACATATTCAAGTTTCTTTTTTCAATTTGAATAATCTGTACTTGTCTTATTTGTGTTTATGCACAGCAGTACTCTTCACAGGGAACTGCTATAGCTCCAAAGTCTTGGACTATGAATACCATCTTTAATTTTAATCAACAAACTTACCATCATTCATAATGACCTCACACTCAGTTTTTTTAAAAAGTGGCAACTGCAGTATCATAGTCTACAGATCTGATAAACTAAATGACTGTGAAATGATTTAATATAATATTCACACTTAGAACTATGAAATGTTACACACTGACTGGCCTCCAATATATACTTGCTAGTTCAGTTTATTCAGCTAGCCAGTCTTTTGTTAGCCTAATACCAATTCTACTAACTGAATACCATTCAAAAATTCTTACATTTAGAATGAGCAATATGGAGATATAGATCACATGGAGAAGCAAGTCCAATAAAAAAAATATGAAAAAAAAAATCATATATAGAGCTCTTACCAAACTCCAAGGAATTCCAGACAAGTGTTAAGTTATTGGTAGAGCCATATCTTTGAAAATATATATTTTTTTCTTCTTCTGAATTTAGATGTTAACAAATTCTTAACATCTCACACATACATCTGCACTCTATATCTCAGCCCCCTTTTTCTTTTACATGTTCTGCATTAGTTTATTTCCAACTTTTTTTTTTCAAAAACATAAAATAAAACAAGCTCCCTGTGACATTTGATGGCCTAAAAACATCTGCACTAACTGCCAGACAAAAAACTATATATCCTTACAAGGATTAAGTCAAAACAAACACTCTTCCTTTAAGCCACCAGGAAGCTGGGTCTTATGGCAAATTTCGCTGGCTTCTTTCCTTAATAAAACTATGTATTGTCCTTGACACTCACCTTTTCTACCACTTAGTCAACCCGTTTTTTGCTATAGAAATCAGCTATCATCTTTCCACTCCTCCAATCCTCTTACTTAGGAAATCAGCTTTCATCTTTACACTCTCCAAGTCCAACTCAGTTCAGATATTCTCTGATTGTAGACTTATATTGTTTCTGTTTGCTCTATCTAAATGGCCAGAAAACTGGTCTATCAGCAGGTATCAAACTACATTATCAAACACCCCATCCCATCTTGTTATTAGCATGGCTTTTCTTCAGGTTTGACACTCATTCTACCATTTTCTTCCCCACAGACTTTATTCTTATCAATAGACACTAGGAGCTATTCACCACAGTCATTCTTTTTGTCTTAAATAAAACCATTGACTTGATTAGCAATGCTCTTTTGTTTGGTTGTTTATATACTGCTTGGTTTGCCACATTTGCGGTCTTTCCAGCTTAGGACTTTCCTCTGACATTGTTAAGGTTAAGCTTACATCCTGCCTCCTTTCTTAAGCAACAATATGATCTGCTCGGGCCCAAATCTTAGGTCTGTGGCCATATCTGTTCAGTACTTTTGCTAAATATTTTCCTTCTGCCTAGTATGCATCTAATCTCATTCTGTACATTATAATTGTCATCTTTATATTCTCGGCATCTTACTTTGAATCAAATCAATCATCCAGTTAGACTTCATACATCGCCTGAAATGTTATGACAATAAGCAATTCTAAACTGTAAAAATAAATAAATAAAGTAAGTAAGTAAGTAAACAACATTTTCAAAACTTTATGAAAATCAAAAGAATTTTTTTTCTTTTTTTTTTTTTCTTTTTTTGTTTGCAATGCATCCTCGTTAAATCACTTGCTCCCAAAATGCATTTCTCACCCTGTATGACAGGCACATCAAATTAGTCCTTCCCCTTAAATCCTTTGGCATAACTCTGATCTCTTTTGATATTTTCTTAGAACATCTCAGAATCTAAATAAAGGTTTCTGTCTTACTTCCACAATGTGGCTCAATACAGAAAGCTATATCAGCAGTTGGAAAAGGTATTCTTAAGCCACAGTTAGGATATCTTCAAAACCTTACTCCAGCACCTCTGCTCTTTTCTCAGTATATCAAACTGGATCACTGTAAAAGATTGTTCTTATCTCTTCCTTTTAACACATATTAGGAAATGGGTGGAACTCATAGATGATACCCTAGTGTAAAACAGACATTCTACAACATTCTCTAAGAGGGTATTAACGTACAAGGAGAACTACGCTTCAATTCTGTGGCTTTGTGAAAGTGCATTAAGCCAAAATGGAGCATGGAAAAAAAACAGAATGTCCACAGTATTAGATTTGCTTGGTAAAAACAACTGTTTAGCAATCACCAGTTTTATTTATTTATTTATTTATCTATTTATTTATTTGCTGACATTTGTTAACCGGGTTAGTCCATCTGGGCTTGTGGCCCATTTTCAGTGGAAACCTGAGGAGAAAAGCTCCAAGAATACTACGCAGAAGTTTAAAAATCAAGTAAGTAAAAGTATTGACAATAAATCATTTCAATTAGAAAGTCAATTACACAAAGTTAAAACACACTGAAGCTTTTAACAAGACATCATATTCTTACAGAGTAACAATAATATTTACATATTTACAACAAGAGTTTTTTTTTTCAACAGTGTATTTGATTTAGTTCATAAGTTTATAGGTTCATAGGTTCATACTAGACTATCTGCCCTAGGGCATTTATAAGCCTAGCCAGAGTGTGTTTGGCTTACACTACCCATTTTAAATTAATTTTGCTATGCCCTTTTTCGAGGTTAGTATACTGGCCTCTGTCTAACAGTGACACAGTATACCCATAGTAGAGTACATTGGAAGTAGAGGGAGTGTTAGAAATAGGGTGAGAGAGGAGGGTAATGGGAGCTAAGTAGGGGCTTGACAGGGGCAGAGTTTATAGTTAAATAGATGGTCTGATTTTTTCTTTAAAGTGAGATGGGTGCATGATGGAACGGTTGGGAGTTTATTCCAAGCAAGGACAATGGAGTATTTGTATAGGGGTTTGCCTACTGCATTTTTGGGTTGATAGATGTCAAGTAATTGTTGGTTAGAGGTACGAAGAGTATGAGGTGGAGAATAGATTGAGATGAGGGATGACAGAGCAGGACAGGATGCTGGTTTGTAGAGGATGAAGTGTAACAGTGTAACATTTGGAATTGTGACAGTAGTAGTAGTTGTGTGAATTCACGCCACTGGAGAGAGTTAAGGGCATGGGCGCTGGAACCATAGAGCGACGGGGGAGGTGAACCACCCCCCACTTTTAGATCATCCATACCTCTGTCCCTTTTGTTTTCCGCACACCTCCCAACTGCCGTGATGACATCACGTCAGCAGTCATTTTTTGCGAGTGGGAACGAATGGATTCATTCAAAGCTGCTGCCAGAATGGAAAGGATTTATTTGCAAGCTCTAGACTGTAGACTAGGATGTAATTGCAGAGTGGAGCGGGAAGCTGCTAGGATGTAACTGCAGAGTGGAGTGGGAACGGACAGAAGCTGCTAGGATGTAATTGCAGAGTGGAACGGGAATGGACAGAAGCTGCTGGAGTCTATCAGAGTGAGTACATTGCTGCTGGACTGTATTTATTGCAGAGTGGTGTGTGTGTGTGTGTGTGTGTGTGTGTGTGTGTGTATTGCAGAGTAAGGTGTGTGTGTATTGCAGAGAGGTGTGTGTGTGTGTGTGTGTGTGTGTGTGTGTGTGTGTGTGTGTGTGTGTGTGTGTGTGTGTGTGTGTGTGTATTGCAGAGTGGTGTGTGTGTATATGCCCACAGGAGGATATATCTGGTAGCTAGAGGTACTCAGGCTCAAAACCTGTACCTTGGGTACAGGTAAAAAAAGCCTAAAGTTCCTAGCCACCATCACTTGTGAATTTGTGCCTCACATTTTTGTTCTGTTCCTCTGGTTTGCAGGAGTGGTAAAACAAAACCTTTTATTCTAGCAATTTTCTAAGGTTATTAAATCAGTATTTGAAATGTGTCCCTATTTTGGGGCTGTATTCCCCCATTATTGGCATTGTTCTGTATTTTTGTGCTAAGAGGTTGAGAGCTATGGTGAGAAGTGAGAACTGAATTCACTAAATGATATGATAGCCATTTAAGTTTGTCTTCCTGACTTTCAAAAAACTGCTGGTTCAGCTGTAGTCGTATCTTGCTCTGACTGTAGTGCATATGGTTCTGGGTTCAAGACTTAGCAGTGAAATGCATGGTGGTAATATAACATTTTATGCAAGCAACTGTCCAAAATTATACACGCAATGTTTAAAATGTGTCCCTGCCCCCCCCCCCAATTGAAAATAAGTTCAAGAAGCTGTGCAACATGCCTATGGCTTACAATCTACTGTGGTTCTGTATTTATATAGTGTGTTGTTATCATGGAGATATTTTGAATAGGGCAGTTTTGTCATTATTGGTGAATGCATTTTGCTTCATTGCCTACTGGAAACATGTTCAAACAATAAATTTAAAATGCAGCTGTGTGTGGAAGTAGACCTTTATGATGGAAATGTTCTGAATAGGGCAGTTTTGTCATTATTGGTTAATGCATTTTTGTTTCATTGCCTACTTGAAAAATGTTTAAATAATACATTTAAATGTGCTCTAACTTAAGTCTAACAAGTGTGCTGTATTATACAAGGAATATAATTTAATACAATCAGGAAGGTGAATCAAGGAATGCATACATGCATGCATGGCCATGAAAATGTGTTTGAAAACAGCCCAGAGGAAAGTGTGAAAACCTCAAATCATGGGCAAATTTTAAGCTTTACTCTTGTTACGAAAGCAATGGATGAAAGTAAAACAGTTCACACCACATTACCTTGACCTGGCCAAGCCTTTTCACGCATCCCCTACTCAGGTGTAATACAAAAGATGAATAATGTAGGAGCAAACACTTACATCACCAGCTGCATTACCAACTTGGCTCACAGGATGCAGGAGATCAAAACAAGGGAAAAGACCAGTCACCGATGGAGTCCCCCAGGGTTCGGTGCTGAGACTTTTTCTGTTTGGCATATACATCTCAAAATTTAAAGGAAATACCAAAGAGCTTTGGCCAGCTAAGTCTGAAATGACTGCAAGCTAGGAGACGTTATTGAATCCCCAAATGACTTAACTATCATGCAGGAAGGTTTGTCCCAAATAATAACTGGTGTCAAAATCATGATAATCCCCTCTGAGAACTGATCCAATTGTTTGGCATTTGGGAACTTGTGTGTACAGTGACCTAACTTTTGACCTTTCTATATTGCACAGCTTATAAACAAATTGATTGTGACTAGATCTAGAGATGTTGTTGTCCCCCTTTACAAAGCTCTCATGTCAATCATTTTGTATAATGCCCACTTTGGCATGTATCTGTCCAGCCCCTTGCAACAATTGGAATGCCTTCAGAGACACCTTACTAAAAGGATACAAGTCCTAAACAACATTTCTTGCATGGACCACCTCAAAGATTTATTACTATACTCAGTATCCTACAGAGTGCTTAGAGGTGACATGTCTGGCATACAAAGCATCCGCTGACATAATGCAGATGGACCTACTTAACATCAGCAAGTCAAAAGGCATCAGAAATACTCAGTCCAGGTATCTAAACTGAATGTTGTGGAGAGATGGATATATATCACAGAGGCTACTACTGTTCTGGAACAGACTATCCATAAAAATAAAGCAAAGTTCATCCATCCATATTCAAATGCAACTTGGATCTAAGGATCCAGGATTTCACCTCATGCCACTAATGGATAGAGGCAGTTCATAAATTCTGCATCCGTTACATGGCCCCCTCAAAGTATCTATGGTATGATCACAGTTGTTCTCACTAGGGCTAATATACAATTATCAGCCATGGGGATAGCTAAGATCAATTTGAAAATGTTAATTCAAGCACCAAAAGGGAATTGGCTAAGCTTAAAATGTCCTCCAAGTGAACCTATGTTGTGGTAGCAAATAGTTATAAAAAAAAATGACCCTTTTTAGTTCACTAAGTGCCCCTGTTACACCCCCACCCCCCAGTCTTTAACAGCTTCCGCCACCCATGGTTAAGGGCCAGACAGTGATGTGAATTGTATGGAGAGTTAGTGATAAATCTGGCTATCTTGTGATAAGTTTGTTGTAATTTGTTCAAGGTTGTAGTTTGGATGTTGGTAAATACTGGTGCAGCATATAGTAGGGATGGGAGGAGTAGAGCTTGTGCTAGGACTAGTCTAGAATTTGTGATCAGAAATTTTTTGTTGCGATACAGTAGACTGAGCTTTTGGTGTGTCTTTTTTATACATTGGATCAGGTGTAGGTTAAATTTGAGTTCATTGTCTATGATGACTTCTAGGAGTTTTGTATGAGCTTGAAGTTGGATTATAGTGTTGCTGGAGGATGTGATAGCAAAGGTAGATTTATTGTGAGTGAGAGATCGGGGAAGAAAGAGAAAGACTTTGATCTTTTTAGGGTTAAGAATGAGTAAATTATTGGACAGCCATTGTTCTGTGGCTAGAAAAGCCTGTTGGGTAGCAGTATGGAGTTCAGATATGCTGTCAGAAATGGAGATGAGGGTAGAGTCATCAGCATATTGGATGAGGGAGGACTGTTTACAGGAAGTGTAGAGGTCATTGGTAAAGACATTAAACAGGAGGGGACCTAGGATGGAACCTTGGGGTGCCCCAGTTGGGACAGGTATAAATGGAGAAGAGGGTGACAGCCATTTAACAGATTGCTGCTTACAGGATAGGTAACTAGAGAACCAGTCAAGGGAGGATGAAGTTAGGTTGAGATGAGAAAGTTTAGATAATAGTAGGGGGTGGCTGACTGTGTCAAAGGCTTTGGAGAGGTCAAGGAAAAGACAGGATATGAGTCTATTGTTATGTTATCTTGGGCCTCTGCTGTGGTATGTGTAAAAGATAAGAGGGCAGTGGTTGTGCTGTGGTTTGACGGAAACCATGCTGAGTCGGGGAGAGAAGGGCATGCTGGAGAAGGTAACTCAGGAGCTGTGATTCAATACATTTTTCGAGGATTTTAGAGAGGGGGTATAAGATAGCTATGTGTTGGTAGTTAGATGGGTCTGTGGAGTTACCTCCTTTATGCAGGGGAATAGTGAAGAAAGATTAGGGACAGTAGATTCCTGAATTGATCTTTTTAATAGAATAGATACTGGATAGGCAACGGAGTCAGCAGCAAGTATGAGGAAAGCTGGAGGTAGGCTGTCAGTGGAGGGAGAGCAGGGTTTGAGCTTTTGTACACGAGATCTGATGTATGCAGTAGGAACTGGGAGGAAAGAGAAAAGATTTTTTTGCGGAAGGATTAGGATGGATTGGTAGTGTCGAGTTGCTAGAGTTAGATGGTATGAGTGTTTGGATGGTGTCCTAAAAGTGTTTAGTTAGGAGAGTAGCTGTTTACAGAGGTGATGTGTTTGGGTAAGGAAAAAGGAAAAAAAACTGTTGCCATTTTACTTCACCCCTAGTAATCCACATCACTTAAAAAGTCACGTTTAGCGAGCACAGGAAAATAAAATAAAATTAGTATAGATAACTGCTTTAGAAGAATGTGTGTGCAAGTCTGTGTGTGTGTGTCTGAGTAAGTGACTGACTGAGTTTATATGTATGTGACAGAGAGAGAAAGAGACAGAGAGATGGCGAGAGAGATACAGATGAATAAACAGAGTAAACGTGTGTGTTTGTATCTATACTGCATTACTTTTGGTTAAGAATGTTGTTCAAAGTCAGAAATCCAACAACAAGGGGGTGACATAAACTCAAACATTAGTGAAATTAGTGAATACTGTGTGTGCCACATTAATTCACTCTATGAATTGATTGACCAACATGTCTTATACCAAAATGTTTTTTTCTGAACAATATTGAGTATGAAAATCAAACTTTTTCAAGTGATAGAACAAGAATATGAGGCAAATTCCAGGACATTCTACAGCATCAGGGAAACTTGAGAGGTATGTCAGATGTTCAGAGGGAGGACATGCATTGCTTTTCAGTGTATGTATAGATTTGTTCTGAAGAGGTTCTGCTATACTAGGAAGAAAGTGATAAATCAAGATATTTTGGGTGAATTCCTAATATACTTGGAAGAAAATGCTAATGCAAACTAAAGGTTCTTTTGAGAGTACATTCCTGGTGTTTCTACTGGTTGCTACTTATATTTTTTGCACACTAGTTTGTAAGCTGACACTCTTATTTTGGGCTTGTCTTACCTTTCTATTACCCATATTACTGAATAATAAAAATAATCAAAAGTGATGATTCGGCGAGTGTAGACCATATCTAATGAATAATGAATGTTGCAGGTGTTTTTAAAGAACTAACTCAAGCAATTAATGAAAAACTAACTGCTGATACCTAAAGGGGAAAAAAGATAAATTAAAAGCACTGAAGAAAATTAATTTAGTGGTATCAGTCCCATCCAGGGGTTATTTAATAACCTTCTTATCCTTTTCTGATAGCACTGAGGGAAAAGTGATGTAATCAGCTTCTCTTTTAACTTTGCCAGATGTAGCATCATCAGTTTCAGAAGAAAATTTGATAATTTCAGTTATTTATTTAATTTAATTTGTACTTATTAATGGTAGTAGAGGACTGATCCCATTGGGCATATTTCAGTCTCACCCACAAATAAGTTTCAGTAACAAAAGAAGCAGCAAAATTAGAAATCAGCGAATGAAAATTTTGACTTGACCAATGAATTACCAGTCCAGTCAGAAAAATGTATATGGCTTATTAAGCAGCATTAAAATGTATGTCAAACTGATCATTGGAAGTCATTGTGATCCTATACACTTCAATAGTTCGGCAAGTCATTCAAAAACTACTGAACATTGAAACCTCTGCACTGGCCATGTAGTACAACTTGAAAAAAGTGTAGTGGTTTCCATGAAGAAAATTTATAGGGCAGGAAAGTATGCACATCTTTAAATGACTGAATGATCTGTAATTATATAGCAGTGTCACATAAAATTCTCTGAGTTTACCTGTCTGTAATATCCAAAACTATCCTAGATCACCTTCAGTTTAAACATTTTGCCTAAACTACACACCTAGGGAAACTAATATAAAACCAACAAATCAATTGTTAAAAAGATAGCATGAAAAATTGGACGGGTTCAATGTTGAATGCATTTATTCAATGTTACTACACTTGGGGATCAGGCTTCATTTGATTCTCAAATTATTCTTAATGGTTAAAGACTTCTAAACAATTCTGACACATAAGAAACACAGAAAATAAATATATGGGGTAACACCAGTTGTTCTTCTTGGAAACAGGTATTTAAAAAGTTTGATGCCAAAACATATGAAGTAAGAATCAGAACTCTGCTGTCTTTAATAAAAGGCATTGCCCTTTCTACTGAAACATATTTTTGAAGGATTTTCATCAATACTTATGAGTTTCACTGGTCACAGAGAGATTCTTCTTCTAACTTTGGATTTCCTTTGCATTGTAATACTGTAAGGTTATCTATCACTACAAAGTCTGTTCTCTTGTCCATGCATGTACTGACCACTGAGAAGCATGGGAAAAATAATAGCCCGTGGAACCAAATTTACTTTATAAGTTATTCAAATACTGTGCCAGCAATAGTTTTGTTCATAATGTTTTCAATTTTCCAACTATAGTTCTCTAACTGCTGTAATGATGGTTCAGATAGAAATAGAATATACCTGGTACTGTTATAAAACATAACCTTTTTAAAAAGTAGCTTCCTTTCAATAATTTGCAAATTAAGTGTATAAATACTTTGCAAGCATCTTTGCTAGACTAGCAAGATAAATATATATACTGCAGACATTTATCTGTAATACAGTTCTGATTTGATTAGTAAAATACAATACACGAGTTCCATTCTGTATTGTACAATGTCAACATTTCAAAATTATTGTTTATGCCTTGTACTTTCTTCTTCATAATGTGGACTATTTAAATTAAATTTATATTTTCAAGCTATTGCTTTTTGTTAGAAACTCTTACTTGTCTTGTTTGCATGTTTACAAGCACTAATTTTAGCTGCAGCAATAATTTGATTACAGTGATAAATGCAAGTTGAAAATAATGTCATGCTTTACATCTCTGTCTTGTTCTGTTGGATTGAGCTAACATTTATTCTCCTATTGGAAAATGATATTCTTGGGAACATAGGAACAGTATTAGGCAAGCAATCATAGGACTTTAAAATGCCTAGCTATATACTGCTTTAAGCAGATACATTTTTAATAAGCTGTTTGCACATTAATTGTCTGGTATTCAGAAAAAAATTACCCTGCATTTTTGTAAACAAACATGTAACTGTAAAAAATGGATAGAGACAGTGCAATCACTGATGATTCTTCCTTTCTAGAAAAATAAGTAAATACGTAAAATTTAAATAAATAAATGTGTCAGTAAAAATTTACTGTTTAGCTAAATGTCAACCTTAAGATTTATCATAAATAAATAAAAACAGATAGATGAAGACATGGCCAGTGATTTTGCTGTTTGTTAGCTAAGTTAGATGTCACTTCTGTCACATCACTCTAATATGTGTTTGGGTTGATGTGTCATTTCAGGAGCCATAAAGTCTGTGCCTGCCTAACTAATTCTGACCTAAGAAAAGGTCTTTATCTTTGTATACATGGAGGATCAGCAAAATGTGTTTTTCTGAAAAGATGTGAATTGAATAAAGAGCATTTTCAGTTGCAGTTTGAATTGTCTACCTAGAAAAAAAAAGTGTTTGAAATTAAGCCAAAGTTTACGGAAAGTCAAACAGAAGCTATAGCCATATTACTTGCTAATTAAAGTGTCTTTCCTGTGTTTGTGTGTGTGTGTTTGTGTGTATGTGTGTGTGTCTGTGTGTGTGTGTGTGTGTGTGTGTGTGTGTGTGTGTGTGTGTGTGTGTGTGTGTGTGTGTGTGTGTATGTGTGTCTAGCACTCATACTTAAATATACGCACACAGATGCAAAATATATATTTTTCATAAGCATCAATCAACAGTTCAGTAGAAAGTTAGCTGCTAAACATTTTACAATACTAAAGAGACACAAGGCTGACATGAAGAATGCAGCACTTGTTAAAGACATTAATATTAATGCACAGGAAGACTACCTCAGACTGCCTGCTCTAAGGTGTGTTTCTCCTCAAACCTTCATAACCTAGCATTTTGATTCCTCGGCTGCTCCTCCCTCTACAAATATTAAACCAGGAATACCCCCCTGCACAGGAAGAATACCTTCGAATGCCAGCTCTTAAGTGTATTTCCCCTCAAACCTTCATAGCCTAGTGTCTTGCTTCCTCGAGTGTTGCCCCCTCTACAAATATTAAACCGGGAATACCCCCTTGCACAGGAAGACTACCTCGGACTGCCTGCTCTAAAGTGTGTTTCCCCTAAAACCTTCATAACCTAGCGTCTTGCTTCCTCGGGTGCTCCTCCCTCTACAAACATTAAACCAGGAATACCTGCCTGCACAGGAAGACTACCTCGGACTGCCTGCTCTAAAGTGTATTTCCCCTCAAACCTTCATAACCTAGCATCTTGCTTCCTCGGGTGCTCCCCCCTCTACAGACATTAAACTGGGAATACCCCCCTGCAGAGGAAGACTACCTCGGACTGCCTGCTCTAAAGTGTGTTTCCCCTCAAACCTTCATAACCTATCATGTATGTATCTTATCTAACACACGGAAAGTATTTAATGCAAACTGTAACCTATCCTTGGCGAGCGCATTAGCAGGCTACTGCAGCCCTTTACCCCCCCCCCAGTTGCTTTGTACCTTAATCTTTTCCCTCAAAGCCAACTATTTACTCTGTCTCCTCCCCCCCCCCCCATTTCACCACTAGGTGGTCGCATACACCCACTACAGTGAAAAGCATGCTTACATGCTTGCCATTCTCACTTCCATGCTTAATTTAACTTTCAGAGCTAATACTCTGACTTACAGAGATAAAACTGCTCTGCCCTATACCACTGAATCTGATTATATCCCACTGCAGTTTACCTTCCCTCTAGCTTAAACACAGTCCCATCTACAGAGCCCCAGTAACTTATTGTTTTTTGCTGCTCTGTGTAGACCTCTCAATCCTACTTGGCTTGGTTCTTCCAGCTCCGTTCGCCCTACGAGCTCACTCCGCTCCTCTACACTGCCCAACCTCCAGTCACATTCAACCCCCAATTAGCCACACCCATACGCAGTCACATGCATACCCCACACACTCCAACCATGACTACTCTCTCCATACACACATTAATCCTAACCAGCCTTCTTATCTCCCTCTCCTGTCGAACCTTCCTTACACAACTCTCTAACACACATACACCTCAAAATCCCCAAGCAACCATCACCTACCTCCCATGTACATCCACTATGTTTGGCCAAATTTCACCTAACGATATTGCTCCAAACCAACCTATTTTTTCAAAGCCAACATACTCTCAACTCAACCTTCCTATCACCCCTTTCAAACCATCAACTCTAAAAAAAGGCTCCCCCTCAACAACCCTTCTTCCCTATCTTCCATACATCACCTCCATCAGCTCTTCCTCTACATCTCCCTCTCTTTATCAGGTGACATCCATCCAAACCCAGGACCCAACTCAACCAGGCATCTAAGTAGTAACCCCAACAAACCCCTCAAACCCAAAGCCCCCTCACTAACCACCTTCAATGCACAAAGCCTCAAAAATATAATCCCCAACCTACATGCCTGGCTTGCTTACAACCAACCCAACATTACAGCTATCTCTGAGATGTGGCTTAAACCTTCCATCAACGACAATGAAATCCTTCCTCCTGGCTACAAAATCCTTCTCATTGGTAGAACCCAGAAATAAGGTGGTGGAGTGGCTATTATATACCCCTCCACCCATACTCTAAATCCATACATCAACCCCATCCCTACCTTTTCCAATGCCAAAATATCAATAGGCTACTTAAAACTTAACAACTTTAAATCTTTATGCTTCAGCTCGATCTATATCCCCCCAGGCAATAATAATAATAATAATAATAATACCAAAACATTAGAAGACATACTATCCTGGTTTAGCTCCAATATAAAACTCAAAACCTATATCCTTGGCAATGTTAACATTAACTGGGCCTCTCTTAACTCTGACACCCCATCCCATTTAATCAATCTATACAACTTCTCCCAACTCATAAACCTTTCAACCAGGCCAAGCAAAGATGGAACCTCTGGTACCATCATAGACTGGATACTCACTACCCATCCCTACCTTGCCTCACAAGCCGGTCTTCTACCCGATCCTTTCAGTGACCACCTACCTGCCTTTGTTGACCGCATATCCCCCCCACAAAAACATTACCAATATATCCAAACCTACAACTTAGCCTCCTTCAACCCTGAGATATTCTCAGAATTCCTGAAACACACTGACTGGTCACCCCTACAAACTCTCCCACTTGTCAATGCAGTATCCTATTTTAACAATACATTCCTAACCATCCTAAATCAACAAGCCCCTCTTAGATCAAAACTTATCAAATCAAATCCCTGCCCCTGGCTATTCCATCAAACAAAAATATCATGCATCAAAGAGACATAAAATGGAAACAATACCAAAAACAAAACACCACCAACTCCCTCCTAGAATTTAAACAACTATGGAACTTAGCCAAAAAATTAATAACTAAAGATCACAAAACCTACTGCAACAAACTCAAATCCATGCATTCATCCTATCCAAAAAGATTTTGGAGCTCCTTTTCCTCCATCCTTCACCCTTATGCCCAGACTCTACTCTCACCAATCTAGAATCTGCCATTAATTTCAACCATTTCGTCATAGATTGCATAGCAAAACTATCCTACTCCTTCCCTGACTGCCCCTCCTGCCCCCCTCCCCCACCAGCAAACCTCCTCCTATCTCTCCCTTTACCCTAAAACCCATCCCCACAAACACAATAAAAAGACTTCTCCTCAAGCTAAAACCTTGTTGTAATGCACCAGACAATCTACCTCCCACCTTCCTCAAACAATCTGCTGAAACCATCACCTATCCTGTATCTATTCTCATAGACAGATCAATACAGGAATCATACGTCCCAACCATCTGGTGTCAAGCATACATCATTCCACTTCACAAAGGCGGTAAAAACATAGACACAACCAATTTTAGACCTATAGCCATACTCTCCCCTCTCTCAAAAATACTAGAAAAAGCTATCCATACACAAATAATGCAACATCTAAACCTGAACAAACTTCTGTCCCACACCCAACAAGGCTTCGGCCCTAGCCACAGTACCATCACTGCCCTCTTTTCCTTTCTAGATACAATCAGCCTAGCACGTGATAACAGCAAATATGTATCATCACTATTTTTAGACCTTTCAAAAGCATTAGACACCATCTCCACTCCTTAGTCCTATCCCAGCTCTCATCCTTACATCTCTCTCCCTCCACCCTTCCCTGATTTACCAGCTACCTATCTAACCGCCAACACGCCATCAGTGGAAAGAATCTACCTCTCCTTTCCTACCTACATCCACTGGGGTCCCTCAAGGTTCAGTACTAGGACCTCTGCTCTTTAACATATTTATTAACAACTTCCACCTCTACATCCCTGAAGCCTCCATCATCCAGTGTGCAGACAACTCCACTATCATCTCCTCAGCCTCCTCCCCCTTTGAACTGCTACTAGAAACCCAACTTGCTTTTTCCAAAACAGAATCCTGGATGAAAGCCAATCACATTGCCTTAAATGCTACCAAATCAAAACTAATGATCTTTACCCCAACTAGAAACTCCACTTTAGAGAGAAACCTGTTCTGCATTACAAACCAAAATAAAACTCCATTAGAAATAGTTCCCTCGACCAAACTGCTAGGCATCATTGCTGACGAAACCCTAAAGTTTGACTCCCACATATACTCTGCTATCAAGAAAATCCATAAAAAAATTGGTCTCCTATACAGGCACAACCGCTATCTCACCCCCTCCACCCAACAAACACTTGCAACTAGCTTCCTCCTCTTATCTCTCATGTACGGCGCTCCTCTATTTACCAACCTCCAGCTATGCCTGCGATTCAAAGTGGAATCCGACTGCCTCAAAATTAGCAAATTCACAACCAACTCCAAAATTTCATCTCATCACTGCCACTCACTACTCATCCTCAAATGGCTAGAACTCCCCAACTACCTTCGATATTTGCAACTTACCACTACCCACAAGCTCATCTTCAAACTAGCTGACTGTCCATCCCTGGCCACAGCCCTAATGCCCTACACTCCCTCCAGCTCCCTAAGATCCAAGAACTTTGGAACTCTCTCCTCTCTCACCTAAGCAACAAGACTTACTATAATAACTTCAAAACTCACCTTTTCTCACACCTGTCCTCCAAATGGGAATGCCCTTCTTATGCTTCTACCTAAAGCGCCTCCTTCAATTTTGTTTTCTATCCTTTTACTCCCTCCTTTTTTTTCTTTTCTTTACAAAAGAATCACTAGATACATGACTACCTAATGAACATTTTCTTTGCCAGTCTGGTTTAAATGTGAATAATATGATTTCCTATTCTACTAATGCTACTTAATACTTCAGACTGAATATTGTCTATTAATAGTAATGTAATGTAATATCATTACATATATGTGAAAGTAATGTAATGTAATGTAAGGTAATTTTCTTATGGAACTTTTCTCCCCGGGCCTCCATTGAAAACGGGACGACATGGCCCAGTGGACTATCCCAGTCAACAAATGCAAATAAATAAATAAATGATTCTATATATGTATTATCATATTATGAGAGGTCATCTTTTTTTTTTTATTTTTTACATTCTTTTTATTCTCATGAACTGATTTTAATACGTTATTTAGTTGCTCAGGACTAGCTGGTCTTCTTGCATGCTATTTTCTTTCTTTAGCAGGATCATGTTATGACTTAGCGTCCTCTTAGAATAATAATTAAAAGAACAGAGTCCAGTAGAAGTATACAGAGAATATAACATGGCTGTTAACTTGCATTTTAAAACACAGAAGTTGATTTATAACTGCCGAAGTTCTACTTGTGATGCAGTTTATTGTCTGCAGCAACAACCAAGATCAGATCAATTTTTCTATTTGTTAATTGTATCTGGCATTTGTTTCTAGATGGAGTTTCAGTGTTGAATGGAAGATAGTAAAGATATTTTGAGACTTAATGCTGCATTAAAGGCATTTACACTGGTTTTAGCCAATGTCTTTATTTTATTACATGAAGCCATGCACATGCACATGCACAGATTCTTGAATACCTCCACACATACTTGTAGATCAGAGTGTATGTATGGACCTTTAAGAAACATTTCCAGATGTAGCATGTGCAAATAAATACAGAGCATGTACAGGCAGCAGTGCCATTTTGAGAGAACAGACAGAGTGTTAACATCTATGAGTTTGGTAATCAGTCTGTTTATAAGTTTGTTTAAGTTTAAGTTACAAAGAATAATTTCTGATGTGTTTGTGTGTAATAAAGCTGCATGGATTGAATATATGAATGTTCGACTGTTTTATCCTGACCAGACGATCAACATGGTATCAGAACCAGGATTAGAAGAACAACTTTTTCAAGCCACGAGGTGCAGAGTTGAAGGTGAAAGCAGACTAAGCAGGTTGAGTGAAATGGAGCACAGACAAATGAAAAAGGGCCAGAAACAAGCTAAAGGTAATGAAAACTGTACAAATGATTTGCTTGGCCCATAAAATGAAACGGCACATTTATACGGCACAAAACACATTGTTAAACAAGTAACACGAAAATGTATTATTAAGCAAATGAAAGGCACAAACTGCATTATTTATTAAATGAAATGTTTGAAACCGTGATATTTAATAAAACTAGCAGAACTATACATATGGGGCTCAGAATTACCTTTGGTTTGCATAACAAGCATGTTTAAAATAAAACAGGCATAAGAAATGTATAATGAGCATGATAAGAGATCAAAAGGGCATAACGAGTACAATAAAAGTTCAAAATAAGCTTAAAGAGCAAGGCAACTGCATGCTTTTTAGTAAAAGACTGTCCCTGGGATTCAGTAAGGTTCTGTGCAGGAATAGCTTAGTCCTGCAAGGAAATGACCGCTTAAGAGCATGGCAGCACACCATGCATAGTAATGAAGGCATGCTGCCTCTGCTCCTAAATGGACCCAGAGCATGGATGAGTGCAGGGGGTGTGTCTGAGAGCAGAGCTCTCACAATACACATGCCCCTGCACTCAAGATTTGCCGTTCGGAAATTACAATGAGCAAGAATGCATGCCTCCCAGCTATACAGATCTTCGCAGAATGTCCAGATATTTCACCCATACGTTTGGCGTGTACCCCATTTGTCCTGGCAAATCACTGGGATGATCTCAAGATTGAAGTTTGAAATAATGGCATACATTTGAGTTTCAGACACCAAATCTGTCAGAAATGTGATATTAAAACAAATCCTGTTACTCTAGCAACTTACTTAAGTTTATAAGAGCAGTATTTAAAATATGTTCCTAGTTGTACCTCGTTTTGTCAATCCTTGTCCAGATATTTTGCATGAAGAGGTTAAGAGGTATGGGGGGTTGCTAGGATGTCTGCAAAATGTGCCGATGCATGCAGGAATCCACAGCAATAAGTGTAATCTGTTACCTACTAGAGAAAATAACACTAGAAATTTTTTTTTATCAAACAGATTAAATTTAACCATAGGTGCGCAGGTTTGCCATTGCCTAGCTACGCATACTGTAGCTTAAATAGCACAAGAAGATAAATAGCAAAATACATTCATTTGAAGCAATACTGTAATTGTGAAGTGGTCAGAGTGTTCACTTTGCGAGCAGTCATTCCTGGCTCAATCCTCACTGTAGTAGATTCCATTTTGCATGTGAAAGCAATATATGAACATTATTTTGCTGTATAACCTAATAAATAACATATATTTGTGAACTGAAGTACTGCATTAAGTGCAGATGTGAGGTGTCATTGTAATAACATGGTATAAATCCACAGATAAACACAAGTGTCCCATACAGTATACATACACATGAATCAGGGATATTAAACAAAGTTATAATATGTACTGAATGATAAATCCATAGAGTGTCCAAAGCTACCACTTTCCCAAGACCCATGTTTCATTTCTTTCTAAATTAGTGCAGGGGTAAGTGGGAGTAAGCACTTTTAAGCAGTAGTAAGTGGGTTTAAGCCTGTTTGCATGGGGTAAGCAATGCACACACAAGTTAAGCAATTTTGAAGCTAACTCTCTGTAAGCATATTTAACCGGAAGTTAGCTTTGCTTACCATTGCACAGACCCACACAAACCTGCTTGCAACGGCTTAAAAGTGCCTTAATCACTCTTTATCCAACAGCCCCTATTCTGCCCAGCACAAAATAAACATGCCTTGCAGGTCTTGAACCCAGGACCCTGTACACTATAATCACAGCAGTTAACTAGTAAGTCATCTCAGCTGTACATAAAATTGAGGTATACCCAAACAGATCCTCACTATAGCAAAATCACAATTTACATGTGAAAGGAATCTATAAACAGTTTTATGTTGTATAACCTGCTACATAACATATATAAGTGAAATGGAGTACTGCATTAAGTCCAGATGTGAGGTGTCATTGTAATAAAGTGATGAAATCCCCTAATAAACAAAAGTACCCCATACAGTGTTTGTACACATACATCACTGATACTAAACAAATATATAACGTGTAATGAATGATAAATCAATGCCAAACAGCAAATCATGTGCAAATGTAAAAATAAGCAATGCTAAGCATTGCACACATCTGCTTACTAGGTGTAAGCAATGGGTAGCCCAGATACATCGATTTGCCCATTGGCATACCTCTTTAAGCAATGCCAACTTTAGGTAAGCAGGTTTGCCCATAGCTTAGTATTTTCAAAACCATCCAATCATGGAAAAGTGTGGGAAACTGGCCCAATTTAAACCCCACAGGCGGAAATACATCTCATAACTGGTTGCAGCTTACTCCTTTAGGCACTATGGCTGGTGTCAGAGAAGGATCGAGCTTCTGGGCATAGCGGTGGGGCATCCATGAGTACAAAGTCATGGCAGGACTCCTGGTAAAAGACCATGAAGAGAGACTGCTGCAGGACCAGTACCAGGGTTCCCAATATAAAGCAGAAGCCTGGGACCATCTCGTCTATGACCTCACCAGTGCCTCTGGCATCCCTCGAACTGGTGAGCAGGTCAGGCATCACTATGCTGACCTGAAACGGAGGAAGAGGAGCTCTTGGATCAGTGGATCCAAGAAGCTAGACAAGGTGATGTCCCAGCAGTGTTTAAGTATCATTTTACTACCTGTTTAATAATTGCCAGCTCATGTATATTGGGATAAATATGGCTAAATATTCCTCTTATGTCTTTGACAGTGGCAGCAGAGCGGGCTGTGAATTAGGAAGCCCATGCCTGTAGGCTGCAGAGGCTGCGTCTCGAGGTGGGTTAGTAATAATCTTACATGTATTGTAATAAAAAATAAATCTAAAAGTAGTTGAGAGTTAATTGCCAGTATAAAACCTGTATTGTGTATGGGATGTACTGAATAAACCAGACAATATGGTGAGAAGAGTCTGATATAGGTTGTATGTAAATAAAAGGGTAACAGCCTGGCAATACAGGTCTGAATCCTGAACTGCTTCTGTTTACTCTGGTATCATATGGTAATGTAATGTTGCATTCTCTTAATCGTACTGTTGTATTAAGCACTGTTACCCACACTGTGCTACATAAATAAAATGTGTAGGAATGTCTGTATATGACTGTTGTAATCACAAGGTCATATTGTACAACTGAGAGAGACTTAGACAGAAAACAGACAAAAGATAGACAACATAATCCAAATAACACACTCAACTGATATGTAAACTGTTGTATTTTTAGCACACACAGCTGTGGTTCGAATCCTGGGAGTGGTAGTAAGCTGTATACAGATTCATACTCCTCAACTGTACAGCTTTTTTCAGAAAGTTCAGATAATTGGCTTACATTTCCTGCCTGTCAACCTGTCCCCCTGGCAAATCAGTGGGATGATCCCAAAAGTTTAGGCAGCAAATAATGACATACAATGGATTGTCAGACATCATAACCATCAGAAATATATATATATATATATATATATATATATATATATATATATATATATATATATATATAAGAACAAATCTGTCACTTTAGCAACTCACCAAAATGTTATGAGAGTAATATGCAAAGTATGTCCCATCTCTACCCCCATGTTGTGAAGCTATGACCAGAGTGTGTACAGTAAGAGAGTGAGATGTATGTGCATAATAATGTGGAATGTGGTAATATGTGTGGCAACATTCAGGTAGTGTTAACAAACATTCCCTCCACAGGTCTGTCAGATATGAAAACTGTGCCTAGAAATAAAAGATTGAAATCCTGGACTGGTACTGTTTACTCTGGTATTGTATGACATTGTTAGTGCTGCAGTATCTCTGAATAATAAGGTATTACTAATCACTGTCACCCACACTCTGTTACATAATAAAACTATCTAGGAAACCCTGTATAAGGGTGTTGTAATTACAAGGTCAGATTGTAAAACCACAGGAGACTTATAGACAGAAATCAGTGAGGAGAAACATAGCAATATATAAATAGCACACTCAACTGTGATGTACACTGTTTTAATTTTAGCGGACACAGCCTTAGTTCGAATCCTAGGAGTGGTAGTAAGTTGTATGCAAAATCATACCCTTCAACTGTACAGATTTGTTCAGAATGTCCAGATAATTGGCCCATACCCGCTGCCTGTTACCCTTTCCTCCTGGCAAATCAGTGTGATAATCTCTGACAGGCAACATTTAATGACATATGACTGACTATCAGACCTGTATATATTCAGAAAATGTATATGAAAACAAACCTGTCATTGTAGAAACTCACCAAAGGTTTATGAGGGCAATTGTCAAAATATGTCCCAGTTTCACCTGCATGTTGTCAAGATTTGCCCAGAGTGTGTGCAATAAGAGATTGAGAGGTATGTGCATAACATCAACTTGGAATCTGGGAATATGCACAGAAGCAGTCAGGTAACAAACAATACCTCCACAGGTATACCAGTTAAGAGGTGTATACTGCAGGTAAAACATAGTTCACGTATATAGCTGTCTACAAACATACACTGTCCAAACTAAGGTCATAGGGCAGTGTAATAATACCTGTAAGGTACATATTACAGCACTAAGAAAGTATTGAGAACTACAGGCATATACAAGTTGCTAATTGACATCTGCCCCCCACCATATCTGCAACAATAATCTAAATTCACAACTCAATGGGTATGTGTACAATTAAATCTACTGTTGGGACATATGTCCTATTGTTTGATAAATATTGAAATTTGTTTCTATGCATGTGCCATGTTGAAATACTCCCACATTTGTGGCATGCTGCCATCAATGTACCTGCATGCTGTTGTAATGGCCACTGTGGTTCCATATATGTATGTGCTCTGTTTGCTATTCAGCTGTTCCATATCTGGTGTTTTGGGTTAATGTGAATATCTATGCATGCTATTATACCTAATCCTGGAATGTGTTGACTATTACTAACCCACATATGTTTTAATATTGAAACACCATGGCATATTTGGGAAGGCCAGTCCCAGTAGACACACCTCTCCCACCTCATCTAGTCATGGCACTGGGCTCCAGCACATCTGGGGCCCACCCTGGGACCTCCTCGTCCACTGGCCCTGCACCATCTTTAGATGGAACTGCCTCAGGGAATGAGGCTTGCCCCCCCGAGTGGGCGAGGACAGGAAACTGTCACCCATTGTCAGGTTTGGGGTGCGGTGCATAGTAAGCTCTGCAGGGAGTTTGGAGATCAACTATGCTAGTTTGAGGGCCGCAAAGTGCATCTAGAAGGTCACCCTGCCCCTCCTACCCAGCCCACAGCCACCTTCGGGACTGTGAATGTGCAGTGGTGACTACCCATGGATGGGGAGCTCAGTCCCACTGTTTCCATTTGGGGTGTCATGGGCTTCCATCTTCCAAATGCCCCTCCCCATCCAAGGTGTTTGCCCCCACATGTGTCATATACTGCCCCTGTATGCTGTCTTGTCTGTCATCCTACCTAACCTACCTCCCCAAATATACCTACTATCCATCCCCAACATCCCACTCTCACCTTAAAAGAAAGGGCTATCTGTTCCCCCCAAAAAATCTCACCCCATACATAGCTGTCCATTTCACACACGTGTCCACTGGACACATGTAATCTGGTCTAATTGGCTTCACAACATATTATTGTTGTCCTCACCCCTCTCTCAGGAGTATGAGTGTCCACATCTACCTCCAAATTGGGGTATATGCACAGGTGTTGCTGTAGAAGAAATGGGCAGCTATGGACCTTCCCTATACCCGTCCTGCACATTCCTAACTCATTTACCTGCTGTCTTCCCTCTTTGTGCCCCTTTTTCACCACTTTCTTATCAACCTTTTTTCTTTTTTTTTAAAGAAATTAGCATGGAGGTAAGTGGGAGTAAGCACATTTAAGCAGCAGTAAGTGGGTTTAATCCTATTTGCAGGGGGTAAGCAATGCCTACACAGTATAAGCAATTTAGAGGCTGAGTGCAAACATATTTAACCAGAAGTTAGCATTGCTTACTGTTGTGCAAACCAGTGCAAACCTGCTTACAACTGCTTAAAAGTGCCTTAATCACTCTGTATCCAACAGTCCTTGTTCTGCCTAGCAACAACATAAACAGCCTTTGTAGATCTCAAACCCAGGCTCAGCACACCATAGCCAAAGAGATTTACCACTAAGCCATGTCAGATATACATAAATCTGATGTTTTCTCAAACATACCATCCAGCACAGTCATTCAACAGTACAGGACATGCATTTATATATGTAGATGAAAACACAAGAAATACATATATGACCAAAGGCACCGTTAATGGGGGTGAAGGGGCCCAATCTAAGTATCTCTTGTAATTATTGATATCATCACCTCCCCCACAGCCAAATAGATCTGCCTTGCAACACAATACCAACACTTGCAAGTCCCATACACAGGACCCTACACAACATTGCCACAAGAAGTTAACAGTAATCCATCCCACCAGTACGATGTCAGGATGGTATCAATAACATATCATGCAGTACAGTCTGGTTGCCATAGGGAATATACAATGTGGAAGCAGTAAATATTCCAATGATTCATATACACACATATATATGCATATATATATATATATATATATATATATATATATATATATATATATATATATATATATATATATATTATACACACATATATATGCAGATATATATCTATATCTATCTATCTATCTATCTATATATATATATATATATATATATATATATATATATATACACACATATGTATTGATATATATGTATATACACATGCACACACATATACATATATTACTACATATAGATATTGTAAATTTATCTACAAGCACTGCACCTATGAGGAAAAAATACAGGCAGTCAGGAGAACAAGAATAATAAATGATCAGCAAAGCAAGGCATCCCAGGGTCAGTACAGTCTTTATTAGTCCTTAAATAGCTAGTTTGGCTTACTGAGTGACAAAGACTACAAATGAGGACAGAGTTTTTCTACAATCTTGAAAGATACAGCCCTGCCTCGTTATACATACACTGTGTCGAAATCAGGTTATAGATCTATTTAAAATTGCTTGTGAGCTGACTATTTTAAAAGTTACTACTATAACAGGTGTCTTCCCTTTTTTAGTGACAAGTACAGAGTCAGCATTCCTTTCTTCAGCTTGCTTTATCATCATATGTACTTACTGCTTAATTCTCATTCATAACATTTCTAATGAGAAAGTCTATTAATTATTGTTACAGCTGCAGTTCATATTTACATTATTATTGTTGTTGAATAATTCAGAACTAATGAAAATTTGCAACTTACAAAGTAGTACAATACAAATGCTTAATAAAAACTTCCTATAAAATCTGCAGCTTTGCAGCATGTATATGCAAAGCACAGCATTGGCTCCTGTCATTCATTCTATAGATAATGTGTGAAATAGAACAATATACATTTCCTGATTCTTTGATGTTGATGGCATATGTGTACATTTTACAAATCATGTATTTTACATTATTTGCATTCTTTACACATATAGTTTAGGAATGTTTGATAGAAATAGAAAAGTACTGATTAGTACATGCTTTATACAACTTCTAACAGAAGAACCATTCCTGCTGTTACAATACATCAGTGTATGTCAGTGTGTGAACCTTGTTTCAGGCTGCTGTGACCTTTTCATTCTATCTTTATCCTAATAGCAGGCTGAGCTGACAATTCTATAAAAACCACTGCAAAGTCTTATAGCTAGTTTGCATCTGTTGTCTGACATTTGATTATTAGAGGAATTATTTCAATACAAATATTTATTTATATTAATTATTTTGTCTTGATAAAGAGAGAAATTATTCATAAGCATTATCTTATCATGGCTGATGGCCTTTTAGCCAGACATTGTATTTCCATTCAGCGTTGTATTCATGTTTTCAGTCACTAGCATTCACATAAAAGATTGTTCACACATGCTGCTCAGGGAGGATTTCTGTAAGCTAGTGTATCAACATTGCTTGAGATCCTAATACTATAACAGAAGATGTATATTTGAAAGGTGCACACCATATTGAACAGCCAGTATTCCTACAATTGCCACCTTTTAAAATGGACAGTGTATAATTCTCTCATACAAAAGACAATTACTGCATGAAACATATACCCACAGAGAAGTCAAAGGATATGACACCACACACAAGTTTGCATACATTATAAATGTTTATTTGTGTACTATTACAGTTGTATATGCCATGTCATATAGCTGTTAGGTGTTTGAAAGACATACTAACTGTGTAATGCAACTCTCAAACAAAACATTTTATACAGTCATCTGAAAGCATAACATATGTTGCTGTTCAGGCCAAGGACTTCAAGTAGTACAACAGTAAAAAAACACTGGGCCAGAAGATAACACTCAATCAACAGTAAGTAATGCAGATGTAGTTCAGCAGCCTCCAATAACACTCTGTACTCAACCCCTAGGGGAAAATAATTAAATTGTCACAATGAAGATGTATCTGTTACACATCAATGCTTAACTTAAAACATCACTATCACACTGACAAACTGAACAGTCTGTACGACAGTAAGCACAAGCCCGCCAATGATCCCAAGGTGAAATGTATGAAAATGTACAGCAATATACCTTAAAGTGTCTTACTACTGATATCCCTCACATGTTGTAACAGCCTAGGTTATATATCATGCATACCCCACCCTCACTGAATGACTTACAGGGGCATATAACAGTGTTACATACACTGACCTCTCAACTGCACAAGGGCACACACGTTTTGTCCCACTGTACCTCACATATATATGGACCCTAAACCACAATATGTGTGGGGACCACAACATCACTGGAATGATGGCAGGAATGGCAGCACGACATAATCATAGGCCACTACTTAACCTCTTACTGCATGACATATGGACAAAGCCTGGTATATAGGTGGAAGACAGAGGCTGGAACACAGGGCCATAATTGCAATATTGTTGTTATACACCGAGAATGTTGCTGGTGTTATAGAATTGGTTGCAACATACCCTTAGTCAGGAATATGAAATCAGAAACACAAATGGATGTAGCCATGTACTGATAGCACTCAACAGACAGAATGCCAGTGATATATCTGAGACAATACCTGTTTGGTGGACAGACAAAACATAACAGCCAATCCGCTGGCCATCATGTGGACAGGCCCACAGTTGAGAGCTATGCAGACAGACTGCATTCCATGCTAAACTAGTATGTACACACAAACCCTGTAACACTAGTGGTATACAATGCATATAACCACACTACTCACACAGTCTGTAGGTCTGGAACCTTATACAAATATGTAGTTCGCCTGTGTCTGCAAGTCCTCTTGTAAGAGGTGTTGCTACCTGCTGTCTGTAATACTGCTGCCCACACACAGGATGGATGTACTCCATAAAGGAAAGGTAAAGGGACCACACCCACATGATTTAGGAATTTATAGTAGTGGGTTGCCATGACAGTGGTAACTGGAATTACTACACAGCAGGCTGCATGCAGGTAGCAAGTGGTGGCACTGGTTAGCGCAGAGGCCATCACCTGATCATGTGCATCACCTACAAAATCCATGCTGCAATCTATTCAAAGCAGCTCAATCCATGTAGTGGAGAGAGACAGAGAGAGATAGAGAGGCAAAGAAAAACAAAAACAAAAAACAAACATCCATCCATCCAGTAAATATAAAGTAATTAAAAAAATGAACCTACAGACATCTCAAGTTGACCAAGGGGACACAGCAAACTGTATCCAGAAGAGACAAAAATCCCACAACAGGTATGTGAAGTATATATGCATGTAATTGAATGTAATACTTGGTCCATAATAATGGGAAAGATGATGTGGAATGAGTTATATGTGCCATCAGGTGTTGTGTTGTAATGATGTCCAGCTGAATAACTGCTATGGACAATAGTGTCTGTCTCTGTGGGTAGTGGGCCATACCTGTCAACTGTGCAGATCAGCACTGAATGACAAGATGTAAGCCAACATAGTGTGTGTTGTGTAATGCAAGACATGTATATTAGTGTGGTCAATAGCTAGAGGTGGAAGTAATGTCATTATGATGGACACATGAGTTTCAGAGCCCACCACATGCAGCACAGTCATGTTAACGTGTAATGTACACAACAACTGTCCAACTCGGTCACCCACGTCCCCCGGAATCTCTTTTAAAGTTTTTTGTCTAGTCCTTCTAGCACGTCGAGGGATCAGTTGCTAGTGTCCTCTCCTGCTCAGCTGGTGAACCTGGGAATATTGAGGCAATGTTACAATTGCCTCATGTACACAGACAACCCTCTCCTCCTCCCACAAAACACAAATACATGCGAGAGATGCAACTATATGGCCAAACTGGAGGCTGAGTTCTCTCAACATAGGACTGGCAAGACCAGTCAGGAGGAGAAGGTTACCACACACACTATAGACCCAGTCTCACATAGTACCATCACAACCTCAAATCATACACATAAACACACAAAGACATACTCGGAGGCTCTGATCAAAAATCTACCAAAACAGCAGAGGCCACCAAAGCAGACACCCAAACAACCACCACCTCAGAACACAACACCTGCAACACATAGACCTCACAGTCAGAGTGTCAAACAGTCACAGCCCTTAAGGCCAAACACAATGCCAGACACACTAGTCATTGGTGACTCCATAGTCAGACACACTGATGTCCCGCTCACCAGACTGAGTAAGGAGAAGGTCACAGTAAACTGCCTGTCGGGCACTAGAATCCGCCACATAACGCAAGCACTCAGGTCTCTCAACAGCAGGTACAAATATGACTCAGTCATTGTCCACGCTGGTGTAAACGACCTGAGACGTACCTCCTTGGACTACATGAAAAGAGACATTGATGAGCTCTCTGATTATGTAGCCCAGGCAGGTATGACCCTGACCTTGAGCAGTATCCTACCTTCACCAAGAATGATGCCACAATACAGAGATAAGATGATCAGCTTTAACAATTGGCTTAAACTCTGGTGTCATTCAAAGGGGATCCAATGTCTGTCTGCCTGGGATGACATGCTGGACAAGCCACGCTGCTTCGCAAGGGACGGCTTGCACCTGTCACCCTGGGATTCGGATATTGGCAAAACTCTTGCCACCCCATAGTGCCTTTTTAGGCAAGGCTCAAATTCTAAACCTACCACCCTAGAACACAAAAAGGAAAAAACTAAGGGTAATGCTGCTCAATGCCAGAAGTCTAAATCTCAAAATACACGCACTCGAGGCCCTTCTCAGTATGGAGAACATCGATGTCTGTGCTGTGACAGAAACCTGGTTCAAGGCTCCTGAGAGCACCCCAGCACTATCAGGTTTTACCTCATATCATGCGTCCGCCCCAAAATCCGGACAATACCAAGAAAGGAGGGGGGCATCCATATTCATCAAGGACACCCACACCTCAAGACTGGTGGCAACGCATGATGCATCGGAGACCATCCAGGTGCAATTAACCATAGGCAAGACTGCTCTGCAAATTGTAGCATGTTACAGGCCACCCTCAAACTCAGGAACCTCACATGGCCTTCCTGAAAACACTAGAGGGGATAAATGTATCACCAAACACCATCATACTAGGTGACTTCAATTACCCTAATATAGACTGGGAACACTACTCAAGCCCAAACACCCTAGCCCAAAAGTTCCTGGAATTCATAAACTCAAATGCCATGGAACAACTAGTCACCATCCCCACAAGAGGAGAAAACATACTTGATCTCATCATCACGAACATGGGAGCACAATGTTCAACACTGGAAGTATACCCTCACTGGTGAGATCAGATCACAAACTAATCTCGCTGGAGGTCCTCATCCCACCCCTACCTGAAATAAAAAGACCACAGTAAAGAACTTCTCAAAGCCGACTTCACACTTCTAAAGACTAGTGTGGTCTCCTTTAAGGCCCCCGAGCAGTGGAAAACAGTACTCAAGCCGCTGAATAACTTACAAATGCCTTCTACCAGCACCTGCAGGACTGCATGGATAAGGCAATCCCAAGCAAAACAAAGACTCTTTGTACCAAAGGCAAGCGTCCAGTCTGGTGGACCCCAGCCATAAACAAACTCTACAACAAAAGGAGGAAGCTACTACAAGATAGAGCAAAATCCTTAAAAGGTAACACACCCTTGATCACTATAAGTAAAAAACTAAGAGCTCTCATAAAATCATCCAAAGCAAATTTTGAGAGAAAAATAGCTAAAGACTCAAAAGACAATCATAAGGCCTTCTTTAGCTATGTTAGAAACCTGGGAGGAAACTCCCAGATATGCTCAGAACTAGTTCAAAATGATGTGAAGATTACTGATCCTACAGACATTGCCAACATACTGGCCGACAGGTTCAGTGCAAACTTCTCTTCCCAAAAGGAGAGATATCTATACCAAGCGATTGCAGCCCCCAAACATCTCCAACGCCCAAGTGAGAACTGCTCTCCAAAGCAAAAAACACAGCATCCATGGGACCTGATGGTGTCCCCGGCTGTGTGCTCCACGAACTCAATGAGGAATTAAACCCACAGCTAGGACAGCTGTTTAATCATAGTCTTACCTCTGGATACGCACTCCAGGAGTGGCGCACTGCAACTGTGGTCCCACTTCACAAAGGCGGTGCCTCCACCGACCCTGGAAATTACCGGCCCATTAGCTTGACAAGCCTTATCTGCAAAGCCATGGAGAGGATCATAATGGACCTCATAAATAAAGACATAGGGAATTTGCAGACTTTGGATCCATCCCAGTTTGGCTTTGTCAAAGGCAGATCATGCCTTCTAAACTTGGTTGACTTTTTCGAAACAGTCACCAAAGCCATTGATGAGGGAAAGGCAGTCCATACAGCCTACCTCGATCTGGCGAAGGCCTTCGATACAATACCCCACTCGGGTATCATTGAAAATCTCTTCAGCTTAAATGTTAACCCATACATCACAAGATGGGTTGCAAACTGGCTGAGTGACAGAACCCACAGGGTCAGAGTTGCTGGCGCCATGTCAGGCTCAAAGCCTGTCACAAGTGGTGTACCACAGGGCTCAGTCCTGGGCCCACTCTTGTTTGGCATCTACTTTTCCGAAGTACAAGCAAACACAGGAGGGTTATGGCTGACAAAGTTTGCAGATGACTGCAAACTGGGCCATAGTAGAAAACACATCTGACACAGATATCCTTCAGAAGGGTCTCACAGAAACGGATAACTGGTGCCAGAGCCATGGCCTAAAGTTAAATGCCAAAAAATGCATAGTCATACCCTTGAAAAACAAGGTTACCCCTAGCTACCAAATAGGTGGCAATCCACTGAGCACAGAAGAAGTTATCAGGGACCTGGGGACCCAGGTTGATAGTAGTCTGTCATTCGACACCCATGTAGCTAAAGTAGTTAGGAAGACCTTCTACATTGCCCACCTTATCATGAAGGGATTCTCATCTAGATCAAGGGAGGTCATAGTCTCCCTATACTCATCACTCATCAGACCAATGATTGAGTACAATGCCCCATTCGGAATGTATCTGACCCGACACTTGCAGCAGATGGAGAGGCCACAAAAGTTCCTCACCAAAAGGATAAAGGGTCTCAAACATCTGTCCTATGCTGCCCGACTGAAAGAACTCCAGCTCTATTCAGTCACTTACCGCTTGCTCAGAGGTGACCTTTGCCTAACATACAAGGCCATGTCAAACTCAGATTTGATGAATATGCTTCACCTCAAAAAATCTAGATCCGTCAGAGCCACAAGGGCGGGAGACTTAAACCTCGACACGGCTATTAATAGGATGTGCTGGAGGGATAGATTCATCACCCAAAGACTCCCTATGCTGTGGAACAAAATCCCGGTATATGTGAGGCAGAGCACCTCGCTGGCCTTGTTCAAGAGAAATCTTGACCAATGGATGGGAGATCGCAGATATACCCCCGGGATTACCTCAGTGTCACTGCTTGACAGAGGCACAGCAAAATAATGGGTATAGTTCCCTATACTAAAGGGGTGGCGTAAGCCACAAAACTATGGGCTAGGCTTGTAAATGCCCTCGGGCAGATAGCCTAGTATGAACCTATGAACCTATGAACTCAGAATTGATGGACATGCTCCACCTAAAGAAATCCAAGTCACTATGAACCACGCGCTTGAGTAAGCTAAACCTTGCCACAACAATAAATAGAACATGCTGGAGGGATAGATTCCTGTCAAAGAGACTCCTCATGCTTTGGAACAAAATTCCAAATTACTTTAGGCAGAGCCCCTCACTAACACTCTTCAAGAGAAACCTTGATGAGTGGATAGGTAACAGACAATACACCCCAGGGATCACTTCATTGGCTCTGCTTGACAGAGGATCAGTTAATCAATCAATGGGGTGGCGAAAGCCGACACACTTTGGCTAGGCTTATAAATGCCCTTGGGCAGATAGCCTAGTATCTTCCTATGAACCTATGAACCTATATAACATGTACAAGTGCCATAGGTGTGTAATAGGCTTACCTGCAATCTGACCCTATATATATCCCCCAATGTTAGGATGTGTCCACATGTGACAACTGTCTGTGTTGTAGCAAGGCAGAACAGTGCAGCGGTGCAGGAAGGAGAGTTAGAGAGTGTGGGCCTGATGTTTGAATGCACTAAATATATATATATATATATATATATATATATATATATATATATATATATATATATATATATATATATATATATATAGATATGTCTACAGATATACAGACACACACACACACACACACATATATATATATATATATAGCTATATATATATATATATATATATATATATATATATATATATATATATATATATATATAAATATATAAATATATATATATATATATATATATATATATATATATATATATATATAGATAGATATGCAACTCATAATATATTCACATGCAGTTAGGGGGACCAGCTTGCAACAGGGAGGGGTCATGCCATCCAGCCCCCCTGACACATGTTGAGGATCTCCTCGCCAGCCTCGGGGCACCTGCCTGCCCGAAAACACAAGATCCGGCTGAGTGCATAGCGGAGGTGGGTGCTACCCACACAATGGCTGAAAAGCATGCAGGTAAGGCCACAGGGCACATCAGTAGACCACTACTGCATATCCATCCACATCTGTAGAGTTAGATCTTGCATATGTGAGATGAAATATAAATAGGCTGTTGTGGCATTGTAGTAATAAACAGATGTGCATAATCTGTAGTATTGTGGGTTTGTACTGTTGATGTACTATAATGCTGCACCCACCCTGTACCAGTGCCACAGGTGTGGCTACTGACATCACATCTCTCACTCAATTATGTAGGTCCCTCTGGTATACCTCCAGGGCAGCAGCCTGTAGCTGGTGAGTAT
The DNA here is from genome assembly GCF_019279795.1 of Protopterus annectens. Taxonomy (NCBI): domain Eukaryota; kingdom Metazoa; phylum Chordata; order Ceratodontiformes; family Protopteridae; genus Protopterus; species Protopterus annectens. Next base: position 1,498,859,840 of record NC_056728.1, read on the forward strand.
GGTGATTTTTCAGGTTTGCCAACACACTGGTCATGTTATTGCCATGGTATATTCCATGCATACATTTAACACACCTACCCATAATGCATGCTGTACATTTTCACGTATTGTTGCTGTTAGCCGCACTGCATCACAGGGGTCACCATGCTGGCATATCTGAAGGGTATATAAGAGTAATGCAATATAAATGACAACCTGTGATTGCAAAATGTGTGCACAGAGATGAACATAATTGTGGTTCAAATGGCCTACAGTAGGGACATGTCTGAAACATCACCCTTATACAGTGCAACAACAGTGTATATACCACTATTACAATGGCAATTGTTACAGATCTACTCTACGGCATATCACAATACTGCATTCCACAACCCTTACAACCTGCAATGTGGTCTGAACATGAGCAATGAATGTGTAATATGGAATCCTATGTTAGGACAGCAAATATGGGGAATACATAGTTTCACAAACACTGGAAGCATGTGTGTGCATACACTCCAGGTAACATATTGTAGAAGCAGCTTTTGAGGTACTGACAGCATGCACTCTTCATGAGTTTTGACCTTCCAGCAAGTACAGGTCCTCAATGTCACACCAAGAAATGGTCTGTCGACAAGACATCTGGCCATCAGATATGCCACTTACCTGCAACAGAGGCAGCCATGTCTTGCACCCATCTTACAAGCCAAGGAATGGATCCCATACCCAACAGGTAGCACCCAGGAGTTGGACATGTAGCCTTACCTCAGCAATGCATATACCATGGCAAACAGTGCAGGCAATCATCTATGTGGTGAGGATGTATGAGACCGGATTAATGTAGAAAATAAACAGATGGCCATCCAAGACAGATGAGGATGCATGTTGCAAACTAGCCATGCAGGCTGCCTAGTAACATGCCACAACACTGAGGGAGTTGCAGGAATGTCTAGCAAGTACTGGCTATGCAGTACCTATGTCAGCAATTGCCTGGACTCTTCATAAGTGTGGCCCATGGGTTAGGGTAATCAGATGGGACAGTTGTACCACAGGAAATATCAGCCAGGCCTCTCTACAGGTAGAGTATGCATAATAGCAACGGTCCCCAAAGGGAATGCGTTGAAATGTGTACTAGTGTACCAAGACCACATTGCAAACCTACACACAGTATCAATTAAGATACATGTGCTGCACAACCAACACATCACCCCACCTCAGGCCCACCATCCCCATCTGTACCTTGCCAGTGCCAGTGTACAATTATATGTTTGCCATTCATTAGTAGGGACTAGGCTGGTACATATGGTGTTCAGAGTTTGAGACACTGCAAAATCACACACATGTGTAGGCCATAGTTGTCAACCATCTGCAGAAAGGCTGAGAGTGGGGAGGAGGTGTCATCATGAAACACAACAGTGCACTAAAGCAGAGATTGAAAGCTTGCTAACAATGATTGTATCTGCACACAGTCAAGGTCAGGAATTGTGGCAGACATAACCTTGTCTCCACAGCAATAGTGATGGCACTGTGTGACCTCCAAGGGATCTGCACATGAGTTGATCTTGCAATCATGCGGAGTTGGAGGACATTTGTAGGGCAGAGTGACCAAATACTGGCTAATACAGATGGCCCATTCTAGTATACCCCTTCCAGGAATAGTGACTGCTGTAGTACACATAACAGTAGGTGCAAAAAAAAATCATAATAAGGGTATACACACATATGCACCAACAAATTGAATGCATCTCAGTCAGCATCTGCACAACTAACACATTTGTTTGACACGGCATTTGATTGCACAGGTCATTTGTCACATATCAGGTTTGTGTAAGGTTAACATATGCATTAATGTGGCCCCATGGCATATCAAGGAAGAGGGTGCCATATCAATAAGGGTGTGTACACTCCCCATAGCCACTGTAAGGTTTGAAAGTTGTCAGTATAATTGTATTTTATTGGCCATACATGCACCGCTGATGATGAGATCTGTAAATCAGACATCAGGCATTCACAAATGACATCTGTCCACATATCATCCCAGGTATGTGTCGGACAAACACATAGGGGCTGTGAGCAGCAGAGCAAACATAAGTGACACACATATACACATTCAGCAATGGTGTGTACACCTGTGAGGTATAGTGCACAGTACATGCCAGGGTGCCGAACAGGTGCCCAGCAATACTATGTACATGGGTGCAGTGTGTTCCAGGGGAAAGGGCATTACCTACTAACACAACTCATGCATCACAGAGATGTATAATGTTGCTATCAGGGATTGACTATAGCTGCACTGCATGCTGTTGAGTGCCATATGTCATGCATGTTGACAGATGGGTAATGAGAGGTCTGTGTGTAATATCTTTGTGAAACATTACCTGTAATTGTGTGTGTGTGTGGGGGGGGGGGTAATCTGTCTGTAAGGGCTATCTGGTGGAGTGGAGAGGGATTTATGTATGTAGAATGTATGTGTGTATGTGTGTGTGTTTGTGTGTGTGTCCATGTATGCACATCTGCAAGTGTGGGGTTGTTCATCCCTCTCAACCTCCCTTTGAAATTGTGCAGTACATGGACATGGACAGACACATGAGACACCAGGAATACTGTTCTGACATGCAATCTCAGGACAGCTGATAGTATAATAAAGTCTGCAGCATGAAACATGCATTAGGAGGGAAAACTAGACACCTGAGATACTGTTTTAACCCAAGTATGCAGCACTAAAGATGCATTGGGGAATTACTAGACAACACCAGAGATTGTTTCCAAATAGTACTATAATCCACATAAAACGTTAATAGAGAAACAGATCTTGCATCTACTGAAAAATAGTTACATATGACACTCCAGTGTGTGATATTACTGAGTGACTGTAGTAGCCTATAACATATGGGGGCCATGCCCAAGATGTCTGGACAAAACCAGGGTGAACACTGGATGACATCAGGGAGTTTTTGAAAAGATGACTCCAATCAAGTTAAAGAGGTAATGGAGTAACAGGTTATGTTTTGTGATCACTTTTCTAAGCAATTAGAAGAATGATACATTAATGATTGGTATTGTTGACTGTAATTTTTCAAGACTGATGCAGGATGGGAAAATTAAGGGAAAAACTAGGGACATTTTGTAAACTCAGGGACAAGTAAGTAGTATGGTGGAATGTCCGTGTGTGTGTGTGTGTGTGTGTGTGTGTGTGTGTGTGTGTGTGTGTGTGTGTGTGTGTGTGTGTGTGTGTGTGTGTGTGTACTGTTAAGCAATGAAGTACAGGTCTTAGAGCACATTTCTTGTTTTCCCTTCACCAGTGGCAAGGTGGGTCAGAGTCCCTCCTGCAGGCAGTCTGATGTTGGTGTCCATACAGACACTGAAAAAGATGATAGGTGTGTTGAGGCACAGGCAAGGTTGTCAGGGGCTGAAGCTGCACCATCATTTTACATCCCACTGTTATCCACCCCATCCCCGTACTCAGTCACAGTGCCTATACATACTCCATCACCAGTGACCATATCTGAAGTACAGTTGGCAGTTGGTGGCATGGGACAGGACAGTGTGGTATCCATGGCATGTATGTCTAGATGCAGCAGCCATAGCCAGATGTCCGGTGGTGTACCACATAGGCAGATGTACTGGGGTGCTCATTGGAGGGCTGCTGGTCATCGTGCCTCTGGCAGAAGCACCACATCTGGTACCACTAGATGCATGTTTCAGGCCATCATGGAGGCACAGGCATCTATGTAATGGTACACCAGACAAGCTCTGAGGCTGCAGAGGGTTACTCATTCAGCTGTTACTGATAACATCCATGATCTTGCAGGTGCCTTCTGTTATTTTTCAGAGGTCATGGATAGACGGTTGGGTGAGATGGTGGGAATCCCTAACCGTGGAATGTCCATGCTTGAGCATACAGTGGGAGTGCTGCAATGGCTACATGGACATAGCCCAGCAATACCAACAGCTGGAGGTCAATGTGGATGTGCCACAACACAGAGCCACTCCCGTAGTGGCAGTATCAGCCCCAGCACTGCATGGAGGGTGCTGTCCACACCACACCACAGCAGGCCATGTGCACGTGGCCCTGGCTAGCGCCTGGAGATATCCAGATCCAGCGGACATATTTCATCATCATGGGAGAGTACCATATCATGACTTGTACCTGGTGGTGCCTGTGGAACCCCTGGAAGGCACAGTTCTCATGTTCATGGCCAGAGATGGTGAACTGCACATCCTGCCAGGTACGGTCTACAGCTGTCCAATAAACACCTGTATAGGACAGCCACATGGCAGAACTGTATGCATGCTTACTCACACACAATACCAACACACCAAGGACAACCTCATACCTACACAGACCACATCACCACAGCCAAATTAATAATTAAACCCCCTCAGTCACACACATGGTGTCAAATGTATGTCTCAGCCTAGGTCTCTGGCAAACCAACAACACACCCTGTGCATATGTTGATACCTGTGCCACATCACTGTCATCCATAACATCGATGCAGGGACAGGCTAATATGGTTCTGATGCACAGGGTGACTGTACTATGGTGTTCCAGTGTAATGCTCTGTAACATATTTTCAGCAGTAAAATTAAATGCTTACATGTCAGTAAGTGTAGCTGTCCAGTCATGATGCATTATAGCTGTTATTAACACTGAATGATTGTGGTCTCCATAATGTATTCTGTTTGTGTTGTAGGTGCCCATGTGTCAGCAGGAGGATGGTCTGCTGTTGTATCCTACAAGGGGTATGGTGCTGTGGTGACACCTTGGCTATGCCATATCCTGGATACAGATGAACACATGCCACAGGTCTTTATAACAGGTACTGCATGTGCTATATGGCTGATAGGTCTGGGAGTGGTGTATACAGGTGAAAGCATGGTGGCTGCTGTCAGCAGCCCTTCTACAGTGGACAATGGTAAGTGTACTGGGTGGTATATACCACGTTTGTGTATAACACACACAGAGGCTTTGGTGTTGATGCAATACACAGAGAATACTGTGTACATGGATGTATGTACCTGTGCAAGGAACCCATTGTAGACTGTCATTCCACCAAGACAGAATAGGCACAACAACACATTGGGAAATAAGCAGTCCGCCAGTTTAATATCATTGATGATGGTACTGGCAAGGTATATGTCCCCTTCCCCAATGTAGTGCAATCCTCAACTCGGTAAGCATAGGTGTTCTGGTGTGGGTGGCAAAGCTGTAACATTTGGAAGGTGAGAGGTGCTGTAGCACCACATATAGTGTGATAGACAATGACTTAACCTGTTAACATGAACTGTACAGTATTAGAGCCAGCTAAGCAGGGGATACACTCAACAGTAACTGCAATGATGGTGGCTATGTCCACAAGACCCACACCCAGCTATATATACCAACCCCTGTATCGCTGTACACCTATACAGTGGGGAAGAGGGCATTTACACATCTACTACTAGTTGGGATGGAATGTATTTCCACAGGATGATACCTGTGAAGTATTAGCATATGCCAGGCAGTTCTTGGACAGATGACCTCCTGGGACATGTATATTCTGCAAACAGGTGTAGGTACCTTTACATACACACACACACACTCTTACTTGGCAACACGGGGACTAGAACACCTACCTAGGTATGTAGTGCTACTGATGTGTGTGGCCTTAATTGCACACACCACACAGCTTTTAGGATGAGGTGTGTTCCAGGTTACATGTTACGTGAAGAACATCCCCAGGCATGCACAGTGTGGTAATGGGGGATGTACTGGTTGTTTATGGACAATACATAGTGTGACATACTGTCATATACACATTGACAAACACATAACAGTCAGACACACATCTGAGAGACCTGGGCTTATAAGTGTTAACTACCTTGTCAGTGTGTCCATTTTGTTACAGATAAGTTGCACACAGCACATGCATAACTGGGCTGGATAGTGTAATCACTTACCTGCATGGTTCTTGGTGACAGCAGTCCCCATTCAGTGGAACATGGGATATGTACTGGGGTACAATGGTGTAAAGACAGTGCACCCAGCACCCACACCCCACAGTGGATATTACATACACTGAAACCCATGATAGCACTCTGACATACCCATCATCACACATTGACCAGGACTGCAATACAACCCCTTGTCTATTCCAAGAATGCTACTACAGGGATATACATCTAATGCACATTCCACGGGGATAGTAGGGTGATGCATTGTTATGGCACTCCTACGGACAGCAACATCACTATCCCTAATACTGTGTGGCAAGGTGTATTGCATTAGGAGAATGTGGCCTCAGAATGCTGTACCCTATAAATATACACACAGGCACACATACACACACTTGACAGTACTCAGCGGGTATCCCATGCCTATCAACCCATTTGTACAACAGTGTTGTACTGGTACTGCAAGCCTCAGGTAGCCCTTTGGGAGAAGAGTGTAAAAAGGTACATGTAATGTCCAGTACAGCAGCAGCCACATTTAACTATGGCAATGGGGCCTCAGGGTATTCTCAACTACAGGTCTATAAACACACAGACACTGATATACTCAGTAATGCACACCTACACATTTGTCAGTACTGTGGTCCATCAGTGCAGGTGTTCATAGATGTGAACCAGGCTATTGTCCATGGAGAGATGGTAAGTGTAGGGGGATGTGTGTACAGTGGTATCAAGCCACCTGCCATGTGCCAGCAGGCCATCTTTCAACAGATATCACAGGGATGATTCTCAGGCTGAAAGTTACATGCATCAGCCAATCCTCTGGTTGCCTCTTGCAGAGGGCCAGTGAGGTGCTCCAATTGGCATGTATGCAACATATAATACATAACATGGTCAGTGTCTGTCTTGGAGACCTGTACCAAGCATGTTCTGTTGACTGTGGTAATGTAGTTGAGGTACCTATGGCATGTGATGTGTACAGGGTGTAGATTCCTAGCTGTGGCATTCATTACACACATGGGCAGACATGTCAGTGCCAGTCAAGTATAGATTGCAAGTAAGTAGCCAAGATGGACACCTGACTTCTGCACATCTGTAAAGAGGACAGACAGACATCAGCTAACCAACTAGCTATGCATTAGGATGAATGTGTTGACAGATATACGTCTGGCACTGATAGGTATGCCATTACTACATGACAGCAGCTCTCACAGACGTACTATGCACATAGTAGTCTACAGTTATTTTTCACATGTCAGATCTATATCCAGTAGGAAATATTTCATGAGACACAGCTCACACACCAGGAACATGACAGTGAGGACTCAGAGTCCATCTTTGCATGCAGGGGTGTTTGGTTCCAGTACTACATTCTGCAATTTACTCTAACATGGGAAAACACTGTCAACAGTAGTAACGTAATGATACACTACATGCCAGTGTGACTGCATATAACCCGGGATACAACCCATATATGTAACACATTCAAACAGAAAAGAGTGTTTTACAAGCCATATATACTCGGGTGTCTCAGACAGTAGACTCACACCCCTTGCTACTGTAATGACAGCACATAGATGCATGTTATGTACATGGCATTAAATACAGTTATTAAAGATGTCATTACCCTGCTATTGTATCGGACTGGAATGTGAGCACCGGTTACCAGGGCTGAGCCATGCTTAGCAGGTTTCAGCATTACTGCGATATAAATGCTAAGCAGATTAGCGCACTGCTCATGGTGTAAGCACCTGTAAATTTAACAGCACATTAGCAGCGCTTACAGTCGTGCAAACCCACACAAATCCACTTAAAGCTGCTCAAAACTGCCTTAATCACTCTGAATCCAACAGCCCTTGTTCTGCCCAGCAACAATATAAATTGCCCTTGCAAGTCTTGAACCCAGGACCCTGTACACTACAGTCACAGTAGTTAACCACTAAGCCATCACTACGGTGAAGGCAGTTGTTTTTCAAATATATCTGTCAGTACACATACTGAAGAGTACTGAACAACTGCTATGACTTCAACAATGGCATAGTACTTATTAGTGATATTACTGTTGAATTGAGTATGCTTTATATCTAAATATTCACATATCAGATAAATATGGTTTGATATATCTGTGAAGGTATATACAACAGTCATGTTTACACATAACAAGGATATGGATATATATATATATATATATAAATATATATATATATGTATATATATATATATATATATATATATATATATATATATATATATATATATTTATATATATATATATATATATATATATATATATATATATATATATATATATATATATATATATATATATATATATATATATATATATATATATATATATATATCGGGTCTATATGACTACACCGAAATATCAGAACAGCGAATGCATGTACATCAACACATTTACATCGATGTACATACTGATCAAAACACCTAAACAGCGAAAACCGGAATGCCAAATGGTTTTCATCATCATAATGCGCCACACAGGTAGGTAAAATCTAAACTAAAATATTACATTAGTTAGCTTTTGCAGGGGGGCTTGCCCCCCTGCACCCTCCATCTGAGGGGCTTTGGCCCCAACACCTCCCTGCTTAAATATACCAACTCCGAGACCGCACTACAGTGGGGAAAAGGATATATTTCCTTATCACCACCATTGTGCTGCTAGCTATGAAACAAGTTTGGTGTTCCGGATTTCTCTGTTTAGGTGTTTCTCTCTGTATGTACATTGACGTAAATGTGTCAATGTACATACATTCACTGTTCTGATCTTTCGGTGTAGTCATATAGAACCATATATATCCATATATGTATGTATATATGTGTGTGTGTGTGTGTGTGTGTGTGTGTGTGTGTGTGTGTGTGTGTGTGTATAAATATATTTATATATATATATATATATATATATATATATATATATATATATATATATATACATATATGTTTAAGATATGTCCAGAACATGTAGTGGAGTCATACCTCAACACCAATAGTCGCAACCTCTTGCAAGGGGATGCCAAGTAAGTATTGCAGGTATAAACATAGACTGTTGCTACTGTAACAGGGGTTGTCTTAACAGAAATGTTAAGTGTGGGAAGTCACATCTAATATTGACATGTACGCCAACAGTTACTGGCAGACATCCTAAGATCATCATAGTGCAGTACCACAGATATCACAGTAATGGTCCTGTGGAATACAGCAGAGATATGACAAATAAATGTGGACAGTCTGACACACTCTGGTCAGTCCACAGGTATACACAGAACTATTTAGTGCAAGACATGTGGACCAAGCCTGAAAAAGTGGATGTTAACAAGCATGTAAATGGGTATATCATGTACAGACTGGAATACATATGGTCACACAGTTTTTACATTCACACACTCCTGTCTGTCCTGACACATAATAACCTGAGGAGCAGAGGTCACAAGCCCACATACTATCTACTAGTTAGTGACATACATCTGTACAGCATCCCCCTGCTTTTTTCAGAGATACACAACAGTTATGGTGGCTCAGCAGCAGTACATATGACAAATATCTGGACGTAACATCAGACTATGAAAGTACACTAAGCTGCTAGGCATGTCACAAAGCACTGTGTAAACTACATGCAGACTGCCACAACACTGGCCTACATTTCTTATGGGTGAATACACATGTAACTGCAAATATAGCAGGCACTACAGGCATGTAACAGCATGCAGTAACAGACACCTGTGTGAAAGCACATACCCACAACCAATTTGAACACAGCCACAGCTACATATGGTAACCATGCTTAATATTACAGTATATGGACTTTCTGTTCAACACCATCCTCATGTGCCACTCATACACTAACCCTACATATACTAAGCGAATACACAGTGTATTCCGATGCCTGACTGTGGTACGGGACATGTGTGGTTTGGCCCTACAAACATGTATGCTGATAGGAAACCATAAACTGGAGCAGCATGCAACATCAGATAGAACAGTACCCAGAACAATGACATCTACCACAATCTGTACACAGGCCAAGGTATATATTCGCAATACACTCTCTGTCGACAATCACCATAAGTACACAGACTTCACTACTGTACATACTGCAACAGAATGTCCAGGTTTTGTCCTCAAATATAAGCCCAACTATACATAAGATGTATAGCAGTCTGATATCTCCCTGGCTTGTTATCACGTATGATGTCAAATAATGGTGTACTGAACATATGCACCTCTTACTGAATGATATATTTACAAAGGCTGATGGTGCTGTGGCTGTAGGCACAAACACAGGGTCAATATTGGCATGTTGCTGTGATAAACTCATACATTTACTGGTGTAACAGGGTTTGTTTTGACATATGTCTTCTGAGGGATATGAAGCCAGTAACTCTAATGACAGTCACCGTGTACTGACTTCAACCTCCAGACTATGCTATTGCATTTTTAAAGATAGGTCATCTGTGAGTAGCACAACCTGCGTAAGACTCCAAGCACTGGCCAGTCTACAGATAGCCCTACAGGTGGGAGTTTCCTCAACCACATAACACTGTCATGACGGATATTAAATCATGTAGACCAACCATATCCACACAAACCCTGTTAAACCAACATTACTTCAAATGTAGAAGAGCAAGACTTACATTCTGTACTCATGTCTGGAACATCCCCCTCTTGTTTTTTGGCCTATCTCCACAGTATATTTTGTAAGAGGTATATCCCACTACCCTCTGTAATGCTGTTTGCCAAACACCGACATGAAGTCCTGCTCACAGTGAATATTAAAGGGACAATGCCCGCATGATGCTCCTAGTTGTAAGAGTGTGTTTCCATGCAATTGGCTATGGGAATGTTACCACAGCTGTTCCACATGCAATCAGCTAGTGGGGGACTGAAATTCGTGCACAGGCCATCAGCTGATCATGAGCACCACTTACAAAACATAAGTTGCTGCCTAAGCAAAGCAGGTGTACTTTTCCACATCCACCAGAGAGGGAGTGAGAGAGACAGACACAAAGTAAGAAAGGAAGGGGGTAGGAGAGTAAAAGCACGGGGTTTCAAACCCCTGCCTGACTATGTATTGCTATTACATTTTTACACAGTTATTGCGTGCACCACAGAGCTTACATATTGGAGGGCTGTCCCAAGCTATATTTGAAGGTGAGTGACATCAGCAACAGTGATAAAAGAGGGATAAGGTAGGCGTAGTACATGTGCCTGCCCACAAAAGTAGGTGTCAAGGATGATTCAGCCACACTCTCTCTGGGACTCACACACATCATCACAGTTGGCAGGGTCAGGATTAGAATTCCTAACTAGTTTGCTACACTACAGTATTACTCAGGTATCACATGCACCACAGATGTTATCAGACTGATATATGGGCAAAGAGTATGTCAAAGTGACTAACATCAGAAGGCATACTTCAGTAGTGCAATGGGAAGTGTAGTGAGTGTGAATGGCTTCCAAATCATTAATCTCCACATACACACAGACACAAGTTTGCCAGTACTGACTTGCATGGGTTCATTGCTTCACAGATGTGTAGTGGTTGACTGTGCCAGAAGGCTGTACAAGGCTAGGCAACAGGTATACCTTGGCATCAGGCCACATGACAAGGGTCTGCACTGTGGCTCAGGGGTGTAGTCTCTGGTTTGGTCCACACAGGTGGATATTGTATTCACCATCCACTCATCTGGGTTAGTATTGTGGGTGGCCAGTGCCGTGCAATGCTTGCCATGTATGTGTTCTATATTCCATAACATGGACAGTGTCCGGGATGTGCACATGTGCCACATGCATGTTCTGTGACATGTGGAAGTGTGCCTGGGGTGTCTGGGGCATGTTGTGTGGACAGATTATTATCATCTGATGTGGCATTCCTCACCTCATGTGGTGAGAAATGGCAAGGGAACTCAGGTTGATCCTGCACCTACATTGACAGCATGATACAGGGATTCACTGGTGTTAGTGGCATCTGTCCATACAGGGTATGTGTATAAGGCATGGCATTTCCTTTGTGGGTTACATTTGTTGACTCTACAGTTGTTGCAGGTGTCCAATGGGGAACATAGCAAAGGACCACTGTATGCAATTATTTGCCTATTGTAGGGATGGAACAGGGTGCCATGTCCTCTGTAGTCCACTGCAATCACATCATGTTTACTATCTGTGGGCAATATGCAGGGAACTACCAACATAGTGGTTGTTGCCTAGCCAAGTGTGTTTGTGTATGAGACATGGGTGGAGAGTGTTCTCTGGGTAATACAAGGGTTGCCTATATTGTTCCCCAATCCATAATGTCACATGTAAGGGTATTGATTGTCTACATCAGTCTCTATGCTGTTTGACAGATGTTGTCCTTGTAAGGTGGACATTGTGACATATAATAGGTCCTCCATATAACAAATTTGCAAAACCCACCCCACAATGAGTACTGTTATTACACAATCATAGCTACCTCCATACAGGATACTGATGACAGACACACACACACACACACACACACACACACACACATGCACACACACACACACACACACACACACAGACTCACAGTTGCCATGTCTAAGATTAGAACTCCTACCTAACTAGTGCATCATACTACAGCATTACGCAGTTATAGCATGCACCATGGAGCTTACAGGGTTACTCTTTCCTCAAAGGTGTATTTCAAGGTGAATGACATCAGCAGGCTTGCCAAAGTAGGGCAATGGAAAGTGTAGTGACTGTGAATGGCCTCAAAAGCATTGATCCCTACACAGACAAACAAACACCCACACAGAGTTTCGCAGTTGCCATGTCTGGGATTAGAACTCCTTACTAATTAGTATATCACACTTCAGCATTACGCAGTTATAGCACGCACCACGGAGCTTAGAGAGCTACTCCTTCCCCAAAGGTGTATTTCAATGTGAATGACATCAGCAGGCTTGACAAAGTATGGCAATGGAAAGTGTAGTGACTGTGAATTGCTTCATACCTGTGCATTTTATGTTCTGCCAGTGTTTGGCTAGATGACATCAGTATTCCATACTACACAGCCAACTAATGTGCTGCTAACCTGTATGTACAATTCCAAAGGTGTGTCCACTTGACAGTAACATTTTATACACTCTCTGTCTAGGGTACTTCCACCTCTGTACTGTTTGTATTTCTGGGCCCACATTCATGTCATGTCCATCTTCCAGATGGTAACAGATATTACGTCCGAACAATTAGTATGGATTACAGCTGGAATGTGTCTTGCTGGGATGCATTGTGTTTGGCACTGCAGTTGTGAGAACTTGGCTCTGTCATCAACAGTACTGGCCATTGGCCACCAGGACACAACCCACCATGCCACTTTCATACAATATACAACGTACACCAACCTAACACACACAGCTCAGCATATTGTACACATGCTATAATCTATCCTGCTACTTTGACCAGCTGAAGGTAATCTGTATTCCACTGTTATTATACCTACACGTACATGTTACTACATTTCTACATAGGATTGTAGGTTGGGCACACCTGACAACTGTACACATTTGACATGACTGTACTGGTATTTCAGGTACTCCATTTCATTCTGTATTTTGACCTATCATGAGACTGGAGGCATATCAGCATACTATAGTTCTTAGGTTTTATTGACCTCCATTTCACTTTTAGACTTCTTACCCATCAGAACTAGCATCCTACTACCTGACCTGTTGTAGTCTGTCTGTGTAGGTCTGGAGGGGGTCTGTTCTCCATAGCCATCAATCAGAGGCCTTAGCACAGCCTTTCGTTGTACTTGCCTAAACCTGTTCTGCTGGCTGAGACTGTTATTGGGTATGCAAGCCTCACTGATATGCATGTGTGTGTCCTATGGACACACATTTGTCCCACCACATGTCCTGCAGTTTTGTCACTTTGTCTAGTACTGCCTACTATGTTGACACCAGTATTTGTTAAGGATTTCATGCTACTAGTGTCTTCTATCTGCTGGCATCCCATTCAGCCACCCGATTCCCTAACATGCTCACATCCATACCATAGATACAGGTAGCAGATCATACTACTCCATTCAGCAATTGACAGTGAGTGTGACATACCTTGTGGCTTTGCCAGTATTGAGGATGGTGCTGGAGGGCTGACTATGTTGGATGCACATAGTACACTCCCTATACATGGTTAAGCACAGGTAGTGTCATGTTTGGCATCACTTTTACTGTATTTGCAAGTCAGAGTGAGGTGCCATTCCCTGGGTTCCTATTGTGTCAGTGTATGTGCTATGTGCTGCCTCTTTGCCAAGGTCTGGGCATACTGGGGTGCCTCCTTCTGCCTACTGTGGCAGGCTCAGGTTGTTCCTACTCCACATCATTCTATGCCTGGGTAGGCCTTGACAATGGCGGGGGGCTTTGTGGCCCTTTCCCATGCTGTTCCTGCTGCAGCTGTTTCCGCAGGATCATATTGTGTAGCATGGCATATACAATGACAATTTGGGTACATGTAGCTGGCGAGTACTGCAAGGGTCCACCAGATATGTCCAGGCATCGGAACTGTGACTTAAGCATCCCAAACACATGTTCTATTATGATTCTGGTCTGTGCTTGAGCCTCATTATGGAGTTCTTGTTCGGGTGTATGTGCATTTCTGATGGGTGCCATCAGCCACGGCTCCAGTGTGTAACCAGCATCCCCCACTAGGTGGCCATATGGGATGTCCCCATTGGCAGATCTCTGGTACAGCTGCGTCATATGCCAGATGTAGGAGTTGTGATAGCTTCCAGGGCTGCCAGCGCACACATTCATTATAATGTCCTGGGCATTGCACATGACTTTGCAGTTGATGGAGGGGAAGCCCTTGCAGTTTATGTAGACTCTACCCCGCTTACCAGGTGACGCTTTGATGTGTATGTGCATGCAGTCTATAGCACCCACTACCTCAGGGTATTCTGCTATTTGGTGGAAGAGACGCATATTGCTGGTCAACACCTCACAGGTGTTGAGGAAATATATGTGCTCAATGGCATGTGGTGACATGGCATCCAGGAACTGGTGGAGTACCCTGGATGCCGATACCTGTGAGATCCCAATGATATCCCCAGTTGGCCTTTGGAATGTACCTGGGGCTAGTATTCTTAAGCCTACACATACCTTGTTATCCACTGGGATGGGTTCCCTCTGTTGGTTCTGTGTGTGAGGCATGGCCGGCACAGCTCAACAATTGGCTGTAGTAGGTCTGTGTCCACCCTATAGCGCTCAGCTATATCCAGCTCATGTATCCCCTGTTAGGTTACCCTGAGTCTGTACATGTTTCTCCTTCTCCTCATTGTTGGTTGGTTGTCAGCATTCTTATCCTCACCACCCTCAGCCTCTTCCACATGTTGATTTATGAAAGCGAATGCAGCCCCTATCCTTTTTTGCTTTTGTTAGGTAAAATTTCCCTGTTTGTGTATTCCGGTGATGTAGAGTTTGTGGGAAAAAACAGAGGGAAAAGTGTTTGCATAGTTTATAGTAGTGCGCTGGGTTGGGCTGCTGCCTGTGTAATTGGCTGATTCTGATACAGTTCACCTGCCAGCTATGCTAGTTCTCCTTGATTACCTTCTTACTGCTGTTTTCCCTTCCCGTTGCCTTCCTGTTTAAGCCCCGAAGTGCGCCGTGCAAACCCAGTGCTCAGATGTGAATGGAGCTGCTATTTCCTGGTTTAATTTTTTTTTTTGTTTTGTTTACACCCCACGCACACCCATTTAGGCAATGTAAGTGTGCTTGGCAGCTTCAGAAACACCCCCTAGCTCTGCTAAGCTAAAGGCAAACTCAAGCCACAGAGCTCCAATAAGCTTACAGTATGCCTGACACACCCCTCTGTGATGTCAGCTAACTCTTAGGCTTGCAGCAGGGTTTTTCCTGCACCTAGATGGTTTAATGCAGGCTAGCCATGAGGGGAAATCTGTATCATTCCCCTCATTTGCATAGAATTTCCTGCTAATGCCTAGTTACAAGTCTGACACTGAGCCTTCCCCATTAGCAATCACTATTCACTGGCCTTGTTGTCTTCTGCCTGCCATTAACTATAATGGAAAAATTGTGATTTTGCAGAAAAAGCTTTTTCCAATGATTTAGTTTTATTTTCCGGCAGATCACATTTGCGTGCTGCTGCCCTATGCTTAAACGGCTGAAATCGGCCAAAAAAAATAAAAGTTATTTTTTTATTCTGAAACCGTTTTCCATGCCAGTGGCCATATATTTGGCCACTGGCATGCCTTCCACATTATATACACCCTTTATATGGAGCTGTCATGGCTCCATTTTGTAGTTTGCAGAAATGTACTCGGTTACTAACCGAGTACATTTCTGCAGGTTGCACTAATCCTGCAGGCACGGCTGCCAGCTTCCTAGATCACTAATTCATCTCATTTGCATGGTTTTTACCTGCAACTGGGGTGATTAGCATACAGGAGCTGTGTCTGTGCAGGAATAGTGCAGGAGCGCTTGTGCACATCCAGGGAGCTTGTTCCTGGATCTCTCTGCGGCCATATTGCCTCCAGCAGCTCTTGCACTATTCCTACATGCCGTGCTTAGCTCGCTGAATCCTGGGGTGTGCTCAGGCACAAACTACTATTTTGCATTGACCAAAGCCATTCAAAGCATAACTAGAATTGTTCAAATTATCTCAGAGTGTGCAAAGTGTTTGCAGACTGTGTGCTTTATTATGGTGCAATTTCAAAGAGTTTGCTGTGTGCAAAGTACAGTTATATTGCAAAGTTCAGGCACAGTGCAGCCATTTTGAAAGGTTTCTCGTGCTGTGTGCATTTATTTGCAAAGTGCCACCATTTCAGAGCATTTCTTACACTGTGCAGAGTTATTTTGCAGATGAACAGCCATTTTGAAGGGTTCTTTTGCTGTTTAAAGTTTATTTGCAAAGTGCCTTCATCTTGAAGTGTGTCTTAAACAGACCCTCTTCCAAATGCAGTCATCTTGAAGTATTTCTTACACTGATAAGGAGTGGTTTCATAAAGTACAGTGATATCAAAGTAAAGTACAGTGATTTCAATATTTTCTTGTGCTACAGAGAGTTATTTGGCAATGGGCAGTTATTTCAGTTTGTTGTGCTACTGGGCATAATTACAAGCACTGACATAAAGTTCTGGTATATATATATATATATATATATATATATATATATATATAGATAGATAGATAGATAGATAGATATGGGTCTACTTCATATGATCGAAATTTCATTTGACTGGCAGTCATTTCACTGAGACCATATAACATAAAGTTCATAACACTGAAAACTCTGAAACTCATAACACTGATACCATACAATGCTAAATTTCAACATAGTAGTGGCAGTGTGTATAAGGTAAGTAAAAGCTATATGCCCTTTTCCTCACTGTAGTCCAATCCTGGAGTTAGTATATATAGTTGGAGGGGGTGTGGGGAGTGTAGCTCCACACATAGTTTGAGTATATACTCTGTTCTGAGATATAGAGATGAGATGCTGATGGAAGATGGTATTATTTCAAAGGTCCAAAGGTTGTTGTTTCTACTTCCTTATAATGTGAATACATTCAGATTTTACATGGTGGTCACCCAATTTCCAATTCTTTCAAAAGAAGGGTGAGAGGACTAATATTTTGGTCTTCTCTAGCAAAAGACATTAATAATATGCTTTCTTGTTTAGTGTGCAACAGTACTAAATCACATTTGCAAAAAGAGCCACGTCATCTAAGCCAAATTCCTGAAATACCTTGGTCAACAATAGCAACTGACATATTTGAGTTGAATAGTCAACATTACATAGTGTTGGTAGACTCTTATTCGAATGGTTTGAGACCAATTTGCTACCTAACCTAATGTCCAGTACTGTTATTACTAAGATGAAACATCATTTCTTAGTCCATGGCAGTCCACATAAAGTTATTTCTCACAATGGTTCTCAGTTTACCAGTCAATTGTTTCAGAGATTTGCTAGAGTGGGATGTTATTACCAGTCCAGAATATCCTCAGTCAAATGGCCTTGCTGAATGTGCATTACAGAGTGCAAAGCAATTACTCGGAAGGTCAAAGCATGATAATACTGATATCTTATTGAATTTACTTAATCTCAGAAATATACCCTGTGACAACCTACTTGGCTCACCTGCTCTGAGACTTCTATCTAGGCAAACTAGAACAACCTTGCCTATCAATTCTAGTTTGCTGGTGTCTAATGCTAAAAACAACAGAGCAATCACAGCCTTACTTTTTAAGAAGCTCTCTTCTTAGAAGGCCAGCTATGATAAAATGAGCAGATTTCTTCATCTTTTAAAAGAAGAGACAGTGAGGGTGCAAACAGAAAAAGGCTTTGATTGAATTGGTCAAGTGAGAGGTTAATGTACCGAGCCGAGATCCTACTTAGTGGAATCTGAGGGTACAGAGTACAGGAGAAACTGCAGACATCTTCTTCTTGTTTCAGGAATGATATTGCAGCATTGTACCTTTGATACACATGCTAGATCTCAGAGCAACCATGACAATGTTCATGCCAAAGAAATTGTCAAAGTATCCATTCCTGTTCCGGATGATGTCCCAGATGTCCTCAAAGTTGAACATTCCTTGAAGACAGTCCCCGTTGTTAGATCCAATTCTGACTTTTATGCTACATGATCAGGTCATATTACTAGACCTAGTGTAAAATAATCAGCAACTTGGTCGTAATTGTTTTATATGTATTTGATTTTGTACGATTGCATGTCAAATAACTAGTTCTGTAAAACTGCATGTCAAAAGATCATTTCTGTAACCTGCATGTCATTGAATACTATCATTTTGTATACAGACTATTTCTCAAAGAGGGAGGATGTAGATCAGAGTGTCTGTATGTACATTTAAGAAGCATTTTGAGAAGTAACACGTGCATATAAATATAGAGCATGTGCAGGCAGCAGTGCCATTTTGAGAGAACAGCCAGAGTGTTAACATGTATGAGAGTGGTAGTCAGTCTGTCTATAAGTGTGTTTAAGTTTAAGTTACAAAGCCTCATTTCTGATGTGTTTGTGTGTAATAAAGCTATTTGAACTGAGCACACAAATATTTATTTGTTTTACCCTGACCAGACGAGTGACAATACATATATATCTATATATATATATATATATATATATATATATATATAGAAAATATAGATACATATATGTATGTATGTATGTAAATATATATATATATATATATATATATATATATATATATATATATATATATATATATATAGTTTATATATATATATATATATATATATATATATATATATATATAAAATATAGATACATACATACATACATACATATATATATATATATATATATATATATATAGGTTTACCATTAAAATGTCGCCGTGCAATTGCACAGCTATGAAGTATTCGAACAACAGATGTTCGAATACTTCATACGTTTGTAGGTTACATGAGCGAACATCTAATTTGCAAATAGACTGTGCATTTGTGAATATAATGTTCGCTTATGTAAAGGGATTGTGGTACAGTGCAGTTATAGAAATACATCCCTTTCCTCACTATAGTGTGATCTTAGAGTTAGAATATTAAGTTAGGGTGGGTGAGGGGATGCAGGAGGGCTTGCCCCACCCTGCATAAACGGGATGCTAAGTGTAGGGATTATGGAGTTATGGTAAGGGCGGCATTGTTGTTAATGCCGTAAAATGTCATTGTCAATATTTTTGGCATTAACAGCTGTTTTTCGACAATAGGGACGTTAGGTTAGTCATAGTTTCGGTTAAACACTTTGGTTATTTAAACTGTTTTTATTTTTATTTTCAATATATTGATAGCAAGCATATATATATATATATATATATATATATATATATATATATATATATATATATATATATAAGCTCAGGAATCTCATATGGCCAGGACCATATGATCAATGTTTTGAAACTTCAAACATTCAAAAAAAAAAAAATAAGACACATTTATGCAGGGGGCAAGCCTCCCTACACCCCCACACCTCTCACTCACCCCCACACCTCTCACTATTAAAATATACCAACTGCAGAATTATACTACAGTGAGGAAAAGGGGATATTTCCATTCCGAGCTGTATGGAGATCTCCGTTTAAGTGTTCGAAGTTTTAAAATTTCGATCATATGGTTTTGGCCATATGAAATTTGAGGTTCTGAAACTTACAAATATATATATATATATATATATATATATATATATATATATATAGACAGAGAGAGAGAGAGAGAGGGAGAGAGAGCGAGAGAGAGAGAGCTAGATATAAATATTTATATATATATATATATATATATATATGTATATATATATATATATATATATATATATATATATATATATATATGTATATATATATATATATATATAT
>NC_056728.1:1498882633-1498892633 GCF_019279795.1 Protopterus annectens
TATGGATTAGTAATTCTGAATTAAGTTATGTAATTGCCAACCTGATAATATGTATAAAACAGATATTCACCATAGTTTTCATTTTCGAGAACAATGTACTCAGTATTTTATTCATATAAAATTTATAGAACATCTTAATGACTTTTTGTAAAATGCCACCTCACTGGTTGCATCAAACCTGCAGTAATCAACATGCATTTCAAGAGGAAAATGTGTGGTGTGCGGTGGTATGGTAGAAAATAGGACCTAAATTCCTTAAAAAAGACTTTTTAAATAATAATAATAATAATAATAATAATAATAACAATTATATCCAAATATTAATTAAGTCCTTTCGCTTACGCTGTGTATATGGATGTCAATAGAACTAATTAAAAAAAGAACACCCATCATATTTATATAAACAGAAGTTAATTGATCCACAGTTCTTAAACAGATAGAACTTTGGAAAATAAATCAAGTTATTTCTCTGTAATAATATCTATAAAACATTAATTTTGATGCAATAAAACATTATATATAAGATATAATTCATACAAATACATTCAAAATAATTATATCCATACAAAAACAGAGTTCTTAAAATAATATACATATATATATATATATATATATATATATATATAACCTTGACACCTGAAAAAATGGAAACATATAACAGTCAAGGGAGCCATAAATGTTCTTGTATGAATAATAATTATAATTTTGCTGTAATAGACACAGTATCATTTTAACTTTGTGCGGTGGTCAAATCAACCTTAACTGACACAGCAGTTCTCTATATTCTAGTTTAACAACCACCCTTTTGGTCATATAAAATGTGTTCTAGTAAACCAAATTTAAAGCCTGAGAAATTAAAACATTCAACTGACTGTTTAAATAAAGTATTAGTGATATTTCCTTTAAAATATTCTAACCATGTTCATAGATCCCTCTCCTAAACACCCTTTCCATTTTACTTATATAATAACCTTGGCATCCATTACATTTAGCAAGGCATACCACTCCCATGGTATTACAATTACCAGGGTATAAATCAATCTTAGTTCTGTTAAAATAGTCTGCTCTGTAAATATGCATTTACATTGCATACAATGCCCACACTTTTTGGTCCCACCCTGTTCGTTAAAGTGATAGTTTCTTGTTCAAAATCTTTCTATGATTCTATCATGGTTTATATGCACAGTTCAGTTTCTCTCTAACCAACTTATGTAATCACTCCCTTGTTTTAAAAATATTCCTCTTGTCTATAATACTGTTTTTAATAATATGAGTTTCTGAGTTGTATTCACATACAAGTTCTTTTTTGCCATTTTGTTATCGTCCATTGTATCAATAGTGGACTGTGGTTTTGCAGATTGGTTAAACCTACTCCAAGAAGGGGTCTGTAAAAGTACCAGATGTTTCAAAAATCTTGTTACTAATGTTTGTAATCACATCTTTTGGAGATATATATATATATATATATATATATATATATATATATATATATATATATATATATATATATATGTATGGTTCCCCTTCAGAAGACTGAATTATCATAAGCTCGAAATTCATAAGCCTGAGACCAAAAGCCTGATAACTCAAAAGTCTGAAACCCAAATGCCTGAAAACACACAAAATACACATGCTGACTTTAATGTGGCTTCGCTAGTCTTATCACTGTGTTGGAAAGTTGCGGGTTGGGTTCAGGTAAGTGTGCGATTGTTTATACGTTAGCGTTAGGGGTGGGTTAAGTGAGTTAGGGTTAGGGTGTAAGTTAGGCATATGTGCGATAGTGACAGACTTTAGGGTTGGGGTGGTTTAAGTGAGTTAGGGTTAGGGTGCAGGTTAGGTGAGTGTGCGATAGTGACGGACCTTAGGTTTAGGGTTTGGGTTAAGGTAATTGGATAGATAGTAGTGTCTTTGTACTGGCATATTAGTATTATTTGTATTCTGTGTGTTTTCAGGCTTTTCAGTTCCAGGCTTTTGAGTTTTCAGGCTTTTGGTTTCAGGCTTATGAATTTTGAGCTTATGATCATTCAGTCTTCTGAAGGGGGAACGGTATACATATATATATATATATATATATATATATAGATAGATAGATAGATATATATCAGAGTCAAACCCACAAATTTAATTTGCTGTGTTACAGTGTATAAGTAAAAAAGAGGGGTGTGTGATTCATAAAATCCACAAACTCATGTGCATCCACTACTGAACCATTCCACAGTACAAATATGTCATCAAGATATCTCTGGTACAACACAACATGTTTGTAGTATTGGGATGGAAAAACAAAATATTTTTTCCAAGTTAAAAGAGCAAGTTTGCTTTAATGGCAACATATGTTGAGCCCATGGCCACCCCTTTGACCTGGAGAGAAAATTCACCTTCAATGAGATGAAATTATTTTTAAGACACCCTTGTACTAAAATAAGACTGATATATAAGCTTGAAATAAAATTGCACCCTTCCAAGGTTCCAAAAAATTCCAGGCAAAATCTTGACAGATATCAAGTAAATACATATTTAATATCCACAGTAAGAAATAGTATATTATCTTTATATAAGTCATTCTTTATCCTCCCCCCAAAAATTGCAGGAGTCCTTTCACAAATGGATGTTAACATCAACATCTGGCTTATGAACCATGTCAACCTACACAAAGACCTAGGTTTTGGAATTTTGTGCCACAACTATTAGTCTATAAGGCAGATGTAAGATTTTTTGCCCACCTTAAGAATCATAAAAAATGATGTTACTGGATATTTTTTCAAGTAAAATTCACACAAATCCTAAGCAATAATGCCTTTTAATACCCTTTCTTCTAATTGCAAGTCTAGTTTTCTATAAGCAACATTAGCTTGCTTTCTGGACTCTAACACATAAGTTTTAACATGTTAATATTGTAATCATTTCAACTGAGTAGTCAATAGTATCACAAAGGACCGTTCCTCCTCCCTTGTCAGATTTCATAATACAAATACGTTTATCTTTACTCAGTGTTGTCCAATGTTCTTGCTCAGCCTTAGTTAAGTTCTTAGCAAACCATTTGTTGATCTTACCAAAGTCCTCATAAGTATCACATTCACAAGCTCTTTCAAACACCTGAACTGAGAGGTGGCTAATTGGACAAGGAGTGGTCTTTTTCTGGAGATCATCTTTTGTTTGAACATTATTGTTAACAATTTTTCATTGATAAAAGGAAGAATATGAACCACTAAATCGTAATGCTAAATTAAATCTTCTAGTAAATAATCTTAACTCCAAACAATCAGCAAGATCAAAATGTTGTGAGGGAATAAAAGTAAAACCTTTTTCAAATAACATAAAATATTCCAATGTGATACTAATGTGACTCTGACTGAAAATGATAAAATTCTTGTAACTGTAAACAATCCCTTCTTCATGTACCATAATACCCATATTTTCCTTCTCAGATTTACTTTCTCTGTCTGTTTTCTTTGATCCAATAACCTTGCATTTTGTAGAAATTGGAATTGTCCTCCTCCTCTAGTATCTGTTTGCTATAGGTTGTGATCTCCTGAAGGGGATTCTAAAGGGTCAGGACCATCAAATTCTGTATAGGAACTGTTTACATAATCATCGTGTAACTGTTCTGTAAACATTTGACCTCTGTTATTAATGACTTTATCATTAATATTACTAGGATTATCATGTTACTGTTTGCAATTACCATCATTGCTGATATTCTTCTTAGAATTGATTTTATGTTTAAAGGATATGATGTTCCTTCTATATATTATTTATGGTCCTTCAAAAGCTTATATGTTTTTTTTTTCAGTTAAAGTTAATGTTACCACTATTGTCAACCCTTCAAAAAAATCTTTTTGCATTCTTAGGCGTAAGTAGGAAACAATAAGACCTGAGTGATCTTCTTGTCGACATCATTAATGCAAACAATCAACTCTTTAATACTAACCTCATTAAACTTAAAAATAGCATTCATGAGTTCAAACCCATGATGATCAAACATTTCTAAAAGTTCTTTATAGAAAATTGATTCAGGTTCTATCACATTTGAAAACATAAAGTACATAAACCCTTGAGACATTAACTTAGTTTTTTTAAATATTCATGTAGATTACAATTGTTTTTATTTTTAAAATTTCGCAATTTGACTTTTTTTTTTGTTCAAAGGTCTTTAATGACTTTATTAAAGTAGAACCACTGTGACAGTCTAACGGATGTTTATGTATTGTTAATGAAAAATCAGTAGTAAACCATTTTTCCAAATTAATCTTGGAGGAGTGATTAGAGTCCAAACTAGATCACTGTGAAGTATTTGAAACAAAATCCATATAAGATCTCACAGCACCTGGAGGTAGACATTTTTGTTCGTCATTTGTATTTGAGGTGTTCCTGTTTCAACCAAAATAATTCAATAATCCACCATTAAATCCAGTCCTGCTTCCATGTCCAAGTAAACTAGGTATAATATAAGAAGTATCTCTGTTATCTATTATCACACCCAAATCACTGTTCAACTTGTCAGTCTTTTCACTGTAATTAACAAGTATTGTTAACAGCTTTCTGGTTACCTGTGTTGGTTGTTGTGCATATATGAAACTAAAGCAAAGGTCTGAGTGATGGAATGGAAAGAACTAACCGCATCCAGCTGTATTATGAGAAATACAATGCATTCCAAAAAGCTTATGTCTCCTTTGGATTTCCAAACACAGTTCACTGATCTCTCTCTCTCTCTGGAACAGGAGTCTGTGAAGTGATCACATGGTCCATATTGCATTCAAAATTATACCAAACCAAACTAAAATAAATAAAATAATAATATGGTGCAATATTTATGCAAAGGAGAAAATAAAACTAATCAATACAAAAAGAGCAGCACCAAAGACACTTGAAGAGAAATACAAGCAAAGGCATCCAGACCTGGAAAATTTTACAATACAAAAATAAGAAAACAAAGAGGAAATGTAGAAGATGATTTGTAATGGAGAAGTTAAAGAAATAGAAAATGAGGTTATGGATTACCTGCAAAGTAAAAGATTTAGTGTAGAAAATTTAACTCGGATAACATCACAGCATGATAAAGCAATGGCTCCCCAAATTAAGGGGAAACCAGAGGAGCAAGAAACATCTGATCATTTACCATATGAAGATATTTTGCAGCCTACCACAGGAAATCATTAGAAATGTTCAGTTGGAGTTGCACAGGAAGAGAAGGAACAGGAAACTGTGGCAACACAGGCACAGTCGATGTTGTGGAGTGATAAGCCAATGAGTACCCATATGAAGGAGCAATGGATGACACAGGATGAAACTGAAGAGAATGTGGCACATGAGGATGCCCTTGAACTTTCTATAGATTGTGACAAAAAATGGAGAACACAGAATAGGTTCTCAGTTTAGAAGAAAATGATCTAAGAGAAGAGTTGCTTAATTTAATAGAGATGACCAGACATATTAAGATCAATTAAAGAAATAGACTTCAGAAAGTCGATAAACCCCCAAAAGTTAGACATTTGATAAAACAAATAAACACAGTAATTAGGACTATCCACAGATATTCATGCAAAATAACAAAAGTAAATAGGATATATTACTTTGAAGCTAAATTAATAACAGATAAAGTTTTATCACAAAAACACAGGATAGTTTGGGAAAGGAAGGGGAAAAATCAGATACCATTATGGAAGTATGGAACAGAGAAAATTATAATGCAGTTAAACATCAAATGTCACTGTTAGAAGAGTATTGAAGAGGGAACAGATCAACAAAAATACTCAGAAAGATAGACATGATAAAAGAAATTCACAGTATCAGAACAGATCAGGATTTATTGTGCACTACCACAAATAAACTAAAAATTTCAGAACAAGTATGAAAACTTAGAAGATATGCAGGTAAATATAAAGGAAAAGTACAAAATAAGAATTTATTGATGACCCCAAAATGTTTTATAGACAATTGGGAAGCAAGGCAAAAGAAATTGAAACATCACCAAAAAAGGAAGAAATAGATGAATTTTGGAGAAATATCTGTGAAGATCCTGTGGAACATAACAAAGATGTTAAATGGATAGAAGAAGTAAAAGAAAGAATAAGAAGTTCAAAGGTACAGGATATGAAATGGGATGAAGAAATGACCAAAGGGATTGAAACAAAGTTAAGAAAAGCTCCTAATTGGAAAACCCCAGGCCCAGATGCAGTGTCTAACTTCTGGCTAAAATCGTCAACATCTTTATCATGAAGATTTAGCCACGAGTAAGAACTATTTATATGTGTAGCCTGAACAGACACCTACCTGGTTAACAACAGGAAAAACAATACTCTTATTTAAGAGTGAACCTGCAAGCTATCCTAAAACTTATAGACCAATAACTTGCCTTCCAATGACATATAAACTATACACTGGAATTTATGCTGACAGAGTTTATAGTCATTTAGTAGAAAACTCAATCATTTCAATAGAACAAAAGGGTAATAAAAGAAAGACATGTTGAACAAAGGATCATTTGTTGTTAAATAAAGCCATAATGGAGAACTGTAAAAAAGGGAAGAATCTAAGTATGGCATGAATAGACTCCAAAAAAGGATTTGACAGCATCCCTCATTCATAGATAAAGGAGTGCTTAAAAATGTATACGATACAACCTACACAGATCGATTACATTACAGTGACCACAAAACAGTGACAAATCACTTTGCAGTTAAGCCATAATAAAGGAAAGATTATTCTAGGGACAAAAATTCAAACAGGAATATTCCAGGGTGACTCCCTGTCACCATTGCTCTTTGTCTTGCCCTTAAACCATTAAGCTGTCTGCTTAACAGATTAGGTCATGGCTACAATTTGGCTCCCAGAAAGCAGCAAAGTGTAACAACTTTTCATCTTCCTTTGGCAGATGATGTAAAACTGTATAGTTCATCAGATGAGGAACTGAAAACACAACTGCAAGTGGTCAAAACTCTCAGATTATATAAGAATGTCATTTGGTCTTGATAAATGTGCAAAAGCAACCTTTAAAGCAGGAAAGCTACAGCACCAAGAAAACATCAGTTTGGGACAGGAATGTGATATAAAAGAAATTGAGTAAGAGGGAGTGTATAAATATTTGGAAACTGATGAACGATCAACAATAAAACATTAACAAATACAAATAAAACAGTAAGGAATATTTTAGACATCTTAAATTAATACTGAAAACAGCATTGACATCTAGGAACAAAGTCAAAACTATAAACTAATTTACCATTCCAGTCCTAACATACAGTTTTAGAGTGACTGACTGGCCCCAAAAGTTATTGCTCAGTTGGACAGGAAAATAAGAAGGATGTTTCATACTCATCAAATGATTTATAAAAATCAATGCATACCCAGATTATATATTCCCCGTTCTGAAGGAGATATGGATCTCCTCAAAATTGTCATAGGACTGCATACACGTCTGCTGACCTCAAAAGACCCAAACATAATGAAAGTTTTGAAACATGAGGAGAATAAGTCTAATATGACTTCTCTGCTTCATTTAGCAGAAGCATATCGACATAAAGCTGGAATGGAAATCAAACCACAAGTAGATAAAAATCAGGCAACAACTGAATGTGCCAAAAAACAAAAGAAAGAATATAAGTTGAAGGATTAGATGAGAAGGCAAGAAATGTGGAAAACGTGTAAATAATGCTGCAAGTATAGAATACGCTTGGAACGTCCTCATGTTCATCAGGATCGAATGCAGGAATGGTTAAGGACTGGTGAATTTAAACTAAAAGATGAAAAGTTAATATTGGTGGTGCAAGAAAGTGGACTACATACATGTTGATTTACAAAGTCCACTGAATATGTGGGAGAAATAGACAAATGTAGGTTTTGTAAAACAGAGTTGGAAACAGTCGCACATCTTGTTGTTGTTTGTGATATACTAATGTCAGAAGGACTGTATGCTGAAAGGCTTAATAATGTGGAAAGACTGTTGCATTGGGGATTATGCAAACAAATATTGAAGTAGCTTAAAAATACTGGAAATATGAGCCACAAAGCATCATAGAAAATGATGAAGTTTATATCACATGTGATCCCTATTACCAACAGTTCAAAAAATAGATACGAGAAAACCAGGTATACTAGTCACGAAAAGAAGAAAAAAGTAGCATTGATCATTGAAATTGTTACCCAGTGACTACAGAGTCTTATGTACACAGAGACACAAAGTCATAAAATACCAAGATCTGCAGGCAGGAACAAGGACAATGTGGAAGAAGAATACCAGACAGTTACAATAGTAGTAGGATCAATGGTCTTATAAAAAAGAATTTACATTCGTACATAGATGTGTTACCAATACATGTAACTCCACATGAATTCCAGAAGGAGTCATTACTGGGAAATTGTACTTAGATATGTTACCAATACATGTAACGCAATATGAATTGCAGAAGGAGTCATTACTGGAGACATTGCGGATGCTGCAAAGACCACTTCTGGCTAACCTCAATGATTGAAACAATACTAATTTCATGAACTTTAATTGTACTTTGACTTAGGATTGTGGTTGGTTATGTGATTATTGAAGTAATACAGTGACTGGATGTTTATCTTTTAAAAGTAATGTATGTGGTTGTTCTTTTTATGATCTGAAGAAGCATTGGGTACAAACGCAAAAACACTTATCTGTTTTTATTTATTGTTTTCTTAAAGACTGAGTGCCATCAGCTGTATTGGTCTTGCTAAATTTTATGTACTGGATTTTTATTTATGCAGTTATGGCCTTCATCAGTGTTTGGAACTGTTTTTTATTATTATTTACTCATTTTTTTTGTTCCACACTGAACATGGTGGATGGCAGTAATCTTGAATTGGACTACAATCCTTTAAGTAGAATGCTACAACACAAATGGAAAAAGGTTGTTTATCCATTGGATAATCTACTCTTGGGACTTTACTTTAATGCATCCAGTGATAGTTCACAACTGGCAACCAATGACTTCCCTGAGTTTTTGAAAATGGTAAGGGAATTAGAAGATAATATGTACAAATTAAAAAGACAGCAGTGGCAATGTCTCCATTTGGAGGCATGCATACACTATAGAGTGGTTCTGAGGGGAATGTGAGTGTTATGCATGCCAAGTTATGAGGAAAGCCATCCTGAGTTGCTTAAAAAATGAAAAAAAAAATGAATTTGGATCTTAGTTTTAATTATATAAGCCTTTTGCTTGAATATTTCCAACCTATTGAGCAGAAACTATCAGAGACAGTTGAACTGCTGAGAGAGACTATAGAACAATGGTTTGTGGGTGAGCAGCACACACATATGCTAGAGACCATGCTCATCAATCTAGCAACATTTAATATGAAGTTACAATGGGTGAAATGCAGGAAGTTGATGAGAGATTTTTAATGATTTCTCAGCTGGCCATATTTTTGTGTGGCCAAGAGATAGAGAACAAATGAACAATGGTATTACTCTGTCTGAGCCATATACTCAAGCTTCTGTGATACTGGTGGCTGAACTTCCCACCTACGAATCTTCCAGTAATGATAGTGATAAAGGGGGTCAACTGGTTAATGATAACATTATGCCCGATCCTCCATCTAATTTGCCTCAAATCTCAGATGCTTCAAATGCATTGAATGGGACTATCAACTGACAGGGGCAAGACCTAAAGATATGTTAGTTCCAACTTTTGGTTTTCCACCACTACTTGTCATGGTGAAAGCAATGTGGACATCACGCTCAACTAGAAGAGGGCACCTCAAGAGGAAACACTCAAAAGAGCATATGTAAGAAACACAGAAGATGTGGAGATAAATACCTTGGTTTATAATTTATTGGATTATGTCTTGAAACCAGCAGAATTCTCAGTGCTTAACAAGGGACTAACTTTTATTCTGGCCACTTCGTCTAGCATAAGTGATGTTTTACTTAACCTGTGGTTGTTTGGCTGTAATTTAGCTCTCAAATTAATCTTTGGTTTCAAAGATAATAGTGTAACTTTACTAAGTTATAGACAGTCTAGTGTTTTTGTACTGC
>NC_056728.1:1498897633-1499005133 GCF_019279795.1 Protopterus annectens
CATAAACAGCTGCCGACAAGCTCTAAATTCCATACCCTCTCCCTAACCCATGTCGTTAGGGAAAAAATAGTCTGAAAGCAAATTCCATGTTAACTGCATTACAAAGAACATTTCAACTTGAAGTTCAAAAAGTGATACATTATACCACCCATTCACAAACTATAAGTCTCATTCATACACTTTAACACAACTTTTAGTACAGTCATAAATTTTGTTTTAATAATAAACACACTTTTTTTCTCAATGGAGGTGCCCTGGGAATATACAAACACAGTTAACAGAAAAATCAACCAAATGCAGTATACACAATCAGTTAAACAGTCAGGTTTAAACTATGATTGCAGCATTTGTAATGTAAAAAGTCATGAAAACTTGGCACACTATCAGCAGTGGACACTAATAAACATTAAATCCATGGTCTAGCATATATATTAAACATTACAATTAAAGTTCATTAGTATTCCAAAAAAAAATGCTACATCTAAAGAAATCCCAATACCTCCGCACCACATGCTCCAGGGACCTCAACCTCATTACCACAATCAACAGAACATGCTGGCGGGACTGGTTCATAACCCAGAGACTGCCCATGCTCTGGAATAAACTTCCTATACATGTCAAGCAGAGCACTTCACTGGCTCTCTTCAAGAGAAATCTTGATGGCTGGATGGGAAATAGAAAATTCACCCCAGGGATCACTCCAGTGGCTTTATTTAACTTACTTTACTTAACAGAGGCACTAAGCACTAAGGGTGGGTGGCACGATGCCAGGGTAAACTTATGGGCTAGGCTTGTAAAGGCTCCAGGGCCATTAGCCTAGTACACACATATAAACCTATGAAAAGATTCATGCTGATTGGACAGTCCAATCAGAGTGACCATTGAAAATTGATTATATACAAACAGAAAAAGAAATCCGGCCACTGAAGTACCACTGAGTGGCTAGATTTGTTACTTATATATGCTGGGGGACAGAGTAAAATACTAGAAAAATCAGATACATTCCACAAAACTAAAGAAACAGAAACATACCTGAATTTCCCTGTATTTCTGGACTGTCCTTATTAAAACATAATTTTTTTAAACAGTAACATAAAAAGACAACAGCAGAGATTCTCTTTTCTTCATTGCTTCTCCTGTATTTCACTTATTTATTGTGCAAGTGTGAGAAGAGAAGTCCAGTACATCAGCCTACAGAAGACAACACAGAAGAAGACTGAAGCTCCTTTATACAAAGGCATTATTTAAGAATGGTAAGCAATTTCTTTTTTAAACAATGTCACTGTATTATGCAAATAAGCTATGAATGGGTGTGGGTATATCAGGATTTTCCCACAGATGGATTTGTTTAATCACTAAGGCTTCACCCTTGTGATCAGTCCACATCAACTGCAGGTACATCCTGACATACTCACATCCAGTCATGTATTATTGCTTGATTAAGTTATATCAGTAAGTAAGACCATTTCATAGGCATTCACCACAAAACAACATCATGAGACATGCATTAGTTATTTACACCAGCATTAATATAACTTAGAGCATGTGTCATTTTCAGACATCTGTAAATTACATAAATATAAGTTAACTGCTTAAGGAAAGTCTGTTGCTTACAAGTTGTTCTGTAATGTCCACAGTGTGGCTGTTAAGTATGATACTACTGAACACTTCCAATAACTCATTACCATGCAGCCACACATTAAAACAAAAACAGAAATTTGACAGAATCTGCAGGCAGAAGTAAAAATAGGGAAAGGGAAGCACTGATGCTCAAGATGTTCATTGCAATGTCATTTTGATTCCTGACGGCACATTTCTGATTAATAGCCAACACTCATTAATCAAGTAACTGTACTCAAATATACTTAAGCATTTCATATGGCCTCCTTAACTCATTCACACAAAAGTTCACACAAAATCTATACACAATGGGCAGGATTCACGATGCCTCCGTATAAGAGTTATAACTCATACACGGAGGCTGCAGTTAAACGGAGTGATGTCAGCATGCTCTGCATATTCATGAGAGCATGCTGAATCACACCTAAGGCTAACACGGTCCGTGTAAGACAGTAGGGGGCGTGTCCATAGGCCGAGCCCTGTAAGCAGACATGCCCCCAGAAGAGTAAAAGTGCCCAAAGTAAACACCCATGACAGAGTCCATGGAAATGTGAATAAACACAACATGCCCCCACAGACTACGAACATAAAATGTACAAATGAACATCTCATAATTTTTTTTTCAATTGTAAAGATGTTTAATCGTGAGTGCACTCGTTTGCACGGGCGTGCCCGTAGCGCAGCTACAGTTAGCAGTCAGTGGGAAAGCATATAAGAACTAAATATGCAAAGTAAGCCAAGAAGCAATAGCGTAGCGGTAGAGATGTTGGCTGAAGAGCAGGCATTCATGTTTCGAGCCCCCACAACACCAATTTTTATTTTTAGCAAAATAAGCACGAAACAAGTCCCTGACAAATATGTACACATAAAATCACATTTTATGTAAAATGTAATGAAATAGCCCATTTATACTGAAGAAATGTGAGGTAACAAAACAATAAAAAATGCCAGATGTGCCCATAGCTGAGCTACAGTTTAACAGGGTGAGTGCATCTGCCCGTAGGTGAGCAGTGGTTTAACTGGTGCAAAATGAGTGCACGTAGCTGAGCAGTGGTTTAACACACTAAATCTATGTGCCCCTAACTGAGCTGAGCGTAATATGCATGCTGATAGCCAAATGAGGCTTAAACCAGCGTACCCCGTTTGCGCGGAGCTGCGCACCGCGCAAACAAGCTAACCAACGGGCAACGTTGAGCAAGCCGTATCAAAACTGCCTTTACACAGACACACCCCTCAGCTTGTCTAGACAGTCATAAAAAATAAAAAGTACTGGCCAGGTTCGAACTCAGGATACTATACACCATAGTCAAGGTACTGAACCACTAAGCCATGACAGCAGTACCTATAAATGCAATAATAGCAAATATATAGGAATGAATACAAACTGGAGCATGACAATGCAGGTTTAGTGAAGGTCATACAATTCCAAAATGGCCAATCACAGATATGTGCGGGAAAAACAGACTATATAAGCCCCATAGGCAGGAATACACAGCATAAACGATTGTAGAACTGACTTGCAGCCAGAATGACAGGAGTAGGTGAGGGTAGTTGCTTTCGAGCACAGAGGTGGGGCATTGAGGAGTCCAGGTACATGGTCTGGCTCCTAGTCCACAATCATGAGGCCCAACTCATGCAGGGCCAGGTCCTGTGGGGAGCATATAGGGCTGAGGCGTGGGACCAGTTGGCTCATGATCTCACCAGTGCCACAGGGATTCCAAGGACTGGTGAGCAGGTCCGTCACCACCATGCGGACCTGAAGAGATGCAAGCAGGACCAATTGAACCTTTGGATCCAGGAGGCCCGGCAAATGCCCAACACCCCACTACTGAGTAAGTTACATTTAATTATGTATGTAAGAAATTAAACTAGCTGATATTATGGAGATGTGTATTCCAATATTACTTCATTTATATTACAGCTGCAGGTGTCCGTTCTGCAAACCGCAGAGCCTATGGCGATAGGCTGGTGCAGTTGCGCCACCAGGCAGGTCAGTAATCCACTACCAGTAACTGTAAAGAAATATAAAAGTATGACAGTCAGCAAAAGAGTGCAGTGTAATCACTAAGTAATAAAATGTGCAAGTAACAGTGTGAAAATGTTTGCAAGTATTGCTTGATTACAAAAGTGTGTTGCAGCCTGTAAGCCAAACAGAAAAATGAAAATGTCTGACATAAATTCTGAAATAAAAATGCCCCACCTGTAAGAAAATAGTACACAACCTGCAGCAGGCTGAAAAGTATAGCTGCAGAAGATGATGAAATCACACGTGTGAAATATATCCCTGTTGAAATACTGAAACATGACAGAAGTGAGACCGCTGGAAAGGATTGTAATAACTACAGGTAAAACATGTCAATAAAGCCTAGAAGTAAGTACCATCCTGAATTGCAAAATGAAAACAGTGAGAGAGTGTGAGAAAGTGTCATGAATCCAGCAATACAGTAGTAATAACCCCTGAATAAAGTATACTGCAGTCAGTACAGAATGAAATGCATGTGAGAATCAAAACCAAACAGCGAAATCTGTTCAAAGTGTTGCTGCATCTGGAATGTGTATCCCAAAATCTGGATATGTTGCTCTCAGTCTGCAATATGCAGATAGTATGATTGTCTGATATACCAAACATTCACACTTGTCTATAGCTATATAAAGCAAATGTAGCAGGATGATGTAGCTGAACAAAGCTAGATATGAATGTGTATGAAGAACAATAAAATGTATATTGATGTTGCAGTAACAGTCCTATCACCAAGTTGAAGTAGTTATCATATTGGAAACTGTAGTCAGAACAGTAGTGTGTATATATGTGCAGCTATTAGAAATGTACAGCATATGTATTGGTATTCGAAGGTGTTAATATTATTTGCTTCACCCCACCCTATAACCACATATAACCCAATCCAGCAATACAGTAGTAATAACCCCTGAATAAAGTATACTGCAGTCAAGACAGAATGAAATGCATGTGAGAATCAAAACCAAACAGCAAAATCTGTTCAAAGTGTTGCTGCATCTGGAATGTGTATCCCAAAATCTGAATATGTTGCTCTCAGTCTGCAATATGCAGATAGTATGATTGTCTGATATACCAAACATCCAAACCTGTCTATAGATATATAAAGCAAATGTAGCAGGATGATGTAGCTGAACAAAGCTAGATATGAATGTGTATGAAGAACAATAAAATGTATATTGATGTTGCAGTAACAGTCCTATCACCAAGTTGAAATAGTTATCATATAGGAAACTGTAGTTAGAACAGTAGTGTGTATATATGTGCAG
The DNA here is from genome assembly GCF_019279795.1 of Protopterus annectens. Classification (NCBI taxonomy): domain Eukaryota; kingdom Metazoa; phylum Chordata; order Ceratodontiformes; family Protopteridae; genus Protopterus; species Protopterus annectens. The sequence goes on from NC_056728.1 coordinate 1,498,902,539, forward strand.
CTATTAGAAATGCATATGTATTGGTATTCGAAGGTGTTAATATTATTTTCTTCACCCCACCCTATAACCACATATAACCCATTCCACGTGAAAATGGTATGTGCAATCACAATTAACACCCCTGGACATTTGTCCTGTTGGGTCATATATATTTGATGTCCGTTGATGCATCTGCCCTGTTCATACATCCAAACCTGAAGGCCTGTTGCCATCAATCAACCCTGCATGTTGTTGGACTGCGTATTGCTGTTCAAATTATGCATGTGTTATGCTCGCTGTTCTATGGTGTGAATATCTGGGTGTTTGGTTAATGGGAATACTAATGCATGCTGTTACAACTAATTGTGAATGGTATTATATGTCACTAACCCAAACTGTCATGACATAATGCAAAACATAAGATGACAGGGAAGGCGGGTTCCAGCGGATCCACCTCTCCCACCTCAGCTGGCTAGTGCGCCTGGCACTAGTGCCCAGTCTGGACCCTCCTCCGGTGGCCATGTGCCACCTGTGGGTGTAAGCGCTGCAGGGGATGGGGCTCGCCCCCCCTCTGCAAGTGTGGCCGGAGGAGAACCACCACTCACACTCCATAGCGTCCGGACTGTGGTGCGTAGGGAGCTTTGGACTCTGTTCTCGAGCCCCTACACCAGCTTGAGGCACAGGTGGCACAACTTACGGGCATGCCTGTTGCCCAGCCTACACAGCCCCCAGCACAGCCCCGTCCTGGGCAGTGAAGGAACAGTGGCAACTGCCTATGGGTGGGGATATCAGTTCCACTGTTGCCATCTGTGGGCTCATGGGCTCTGGATATCCAAACCTCCGTCCCTGTCAATTGTGTAACTCCCCCACACGTGTCATACACCACCCCTGTATGCGTCTTGTTTGTCTTGTGTGTTTACCTACCCAAACTACCTCCCCAGCTGTACCGACTTCCTTCACCTGACATACCACTCTCACCTGAAAAAAAAAAAAAAAAAAAGGGCACTCTGTACCCACAAAAAAATTATGCCCCATACATAGCTGCCCATTCCGCACACATGTCGGCTGGACATGGAAACTATCAATTACAATTGGCTGTACAACAAGTATTATTGTTGTCCTGACACCTCTCTCAGGAGTGGAAGGTTTCAAATGTCACACCAAATTACATACATATGCACAGCTGTTGCTGATGAAGAAATGGGCAGCTATGGGCCTTACCTACATCCCTCCTGCAAATCCCAAGCTTGTTTCCCTACTGTCTTACCCTCTTTGTGACCCCTTTTTCACCACTTTCCTGTCTCCCCATTTTCATTTCTTTCAAAGAAAATAGCACGGGTGTGCGCCAGAGTAAGCACTGTTAAGCGGTTGTAAGCAGGTGTGCGCGTGTGTGCATGGAGCTAACCACCAGTGCGCATGCGTGAACTTCGCGCAAACCAGTGCAAACCAGGTTACAACACCTTAAAAGTGCCTTAGTCACTTTGATTGACAGGTCCTGTAGTCAGTTCAAAAGCAAAATAAAATCCAACTTTCAGTCCCGAACCCAGGACCTTGGAATCAGTAGTCTGTATGACCTACCACTAAGCCATGACTCTTATGCAAGAACATTGTGCTAAAATAAATATAACATATAATAGTGGGGATGAATGTAAAGGGTATATAGGCAGGGGCGGCTCGTGGCATCAGTCTGCCGGACTGCAGCCCCCTCAGCTAGACAGCTGAGTAGTTTGTTTAATTTTTTTATGTAAAAAAAAAAAAATCTGTTTTTGTACAGTTTAAACTTAAATTTCGAGTCCGCGACTCGAAATTACGCGCATGCACATTGCGCGCTTTAATCGCAACAGTGTTTTTTTTCCCTAAATTCTTGCTGGGTTGCTGCAATGTTTTCATTGCAGCCCGGAGAAGCTAAGGAGGCATCATTCTGATGCCCAGAACTTCCCAGAAATCTATGCGGTTGACTCACAAACCGCATAGATATGGAAGGGGCTCGGACTGCGACGTCCGCAGGCACGTCATGATGTGCTTGCTGGGCAATTGCTACTGATTGGTTGTCGCTCTTCCGGGCTTTATGTGCTGGGAAAAGAGCGAATCAATCAGTCGGTTTCGCATTGGATGAACCAGTAATCTTTTTTTTCCGTGTGTTGTGTTTAATTTTATAAAGCTTAAAAACATTTTTTTTTTTTTTTTTTTTTGGCTCAACAGTTACAGCAAAATTATAGTGTCAGTCAGTGGTGGTCTGGTCTCGTGGATTTATTGCTGCTTGAAGTTGAATCAGTGGATTGGAATCAATGACAACAGGTGAGTTAGTGTGTGTGTGTGTGTGTGTGTGTGTGTGTGTGTGTGTGTGTGTGTGTGTGTGTGTGTGTGTGTGTGTGTGTGCATGCGTGTGTTGCTATAAAGCTATAAGGCCTATGCTTTAGCTCCTGTCAGCATTCTCTGACCCATGCAGGTATATGTTTTGCTCTGTTAATACATAGAAAGTATATAAATGTGCTGTAGATTGGCCAACAGCCCTGTTGCTTATCAGTCAAAATGTGGTACTTTATAATGTATTCGAGTGTCTGTTCACAGATGAACTTTTCCCACATTTTGGCTCAAGGACATAGATCTGATACTGTGTTGAAGTTTTTTGCTATAGAAGGGGAGGGTACCTTAGCAAGGACTCTGACTACAGCATGATTTAGAATTATAAGGTCAAGATTTTACTGGTGAGAACTAGATTAAGCAGGAATGCTAGATTTGTTGTCGGATACAGCACAGTTAATGTGAGTGCTACACAAATCTTGGTTATGGTGTAGTGCAGTAGATGCAGAGGTAGTATTGTTGCCTCACAGCTATAGGTTTTCTGGTTTGATTCTTGGTTGGGGTGGCTTCTGTGTGGAGTCTGCATCTCCTCCTGTGTTTGTGTGGATTTGCTCTGGTGCCCTGCCATTTTACAAAGATGTGTCTGCAGTATTAATCCCTGCGTCTCTGCTGAAAATTGTTTTTGTTCTGTCCGCAGTAAAATTGACAAGCATTTGAATTTCAGACTTCAGGTTTCTGAATGTTTAATTCCTTGCATATTTGATGGTGCAGTGGTAGTATTGTTGCCTCACAGCTATAGGTTTTCTGGTTTGATTCTTGGTTGGGGTGGCTTCTGTGTGGAGTCTGCATCTCCTCCTGTGTTTGTGTGGATTTGCTCTGGTGCCCTGTCATTTTACAAAGACGTGTCTGCAGTATTAATCCCTGCGTCTCTGCTGAAAATTGTTTTTGTTCTGTCAGCAGTAAAATTGACTGGCATTTGAATTTCAAACTTCATGTTCTTCAGAATACATAGTAGCACAACCTTTTTTCTAGCAATTTTCTAAGTTTATAAGATGAATATTTTAAATTTGTCCCTATTTTTGGGACTGTATTCCCCCATTATTGGCTTCGTCCAGGTTTTTGTGCTAAGGTTGACAGCTATGGCAAGAACTGAATTCACTGAATATGTTTGAGGGCTGTATTCCCTTATTACTGGGTTTGTCCAGGTGTTTTGTACTAAGAGGTTGACAGCTATGGTGAGAACTGAATTCACTAAATGATAGCCATTTAAGTTTCAGTCTTCCTCTCTTTTCAAAGCAGCTGATGTGGCGTAGTGGTATGTTACTCTGACTGTTTTTTGCTCAGGGACCTTGGCAGTAAAATGTATGGTGGCAACACAACATTTTATTCTAACAACTTTCCAATATTATACAAGCAATGTTTAATGTGTCCCTGGTTTTTGGGCTTTTGACCCCCCCCCCAATACATTTTGGCTTTTTCCAGTTTTCTTGAGCTGCGAAGTTGAGATGCAGTTGAGTATTGAGTAGATTTTACAAGGAGCTGAGAGCTGCAGGGGAATAGAAGTTTAGTGCTTTGCCTAGTTAATACTATAGCACAACAGGTTGTGTATTTGCTTTTGATGCAGAAGGCTGTGGGTTCTACTCCCACAAGGGGTGGATGCTGCCGTACTAAGAATGTTCTCCTTGGTGAAGATACTAACTATGAGTCTATCAGTTTGCCATCCATTTCTTCTTGCAATATTATTACTAGCTTATCATTTTTTAATATAGGCAATTTATTCCTGAGGGCAACCGACACTTTATTTTTCGATGAAACCATGAAATATAAAGGTGATTGCTAGCAGCAACCGCTTCATTAGTTACAGATTTCTTTAATGTGGAATTATTTAGATGACTTACTTCAGAGATTGTGCATATTTACTGATAATGGACTGTAGAATTGTACATATTTACTGATAAAGGTGGACTGTAGAATTGTGCATATTTACTGATAATGGTGGACTGTAGAATTGTGCATATTTACTAATAATGGTGGACTGTGGGATTGTGCATATTTACTAATAATGGTGGGCTATAGAATTGTGTATATTTACTAATAATGGTGGACTGTGGAAGTCTGAGTAGACTTTTATGATAAATTTTCTCAACTGGGCAGTTTTGCCATTATGGGTGCATATGGTTTGTTTCATTGCTTACTGGAAAAATGTTCAAAACAAATTTAAAACACCCTCTAACAAGTGTACTGTATTGTACAAGGAATATAATTTTAGTACAATGAGGAAGGTGTATCAAAGAGCACATGTATGTTTCATATGCAAGGGGCCTATGATTTGAAAACAGCCCAAAATTAATCTTTATCTGCCACTGGCAAAATGTATTTTCTTTGAATGTGGGTTTCAATGTTGTTTCAATGAATGTGAGTTTCTAGGGCAGAGAAGTTTTAATGCTAAGTTTTCATTGTGAGACTGCATTGCTTTGTTTAACAGATGACTTAGTGTTTGTGCTGTAAAATACAAAATAAAACTTTCAAATGAAGTCCAACTCATCATAGAAGTAAAGCAGTATGCACATTAGTGTTTATGGTAAATGGAGTGAAATAGCCAAGTAATGGTTCATTGGAATGGCTGCAGAGGCTCCATTCAACCATTATTTTGTCAGGGGGGAAGGGCAGCAAACTCAGACAGGCCCAGCTGAACTATACCTCCCAACTGTCCATATTTTCAAAGAATGAATAGATGTTTGCTTCTTATTTTTGGTTTGTTCTTCATAAATTTGTAGTTTTCTGGCAAATCATTTAGGAATTAAGTCACTAAATAATACGTTTCAGACTTCATAACCTTCAGAAAAATGCATGTTAAAGTAAGAGCTGTTCTATCAACTGTCTCAATTTATACAAGAGCAATTTTAGTACTGTTTATATGTGCCTCCAATATATTTGGCCTTGTTCAGATTTACTGCATTAACAGGTTGAGAGGTACATGCAAATAAATTGCTTTATAGAATTAGGCATAGCCAACCTCTCAACTGTCCCCAATTTTTGGCTCAAAATGATGCTCTTCCCTAATAATCCCTCCGCAAAATAGCAATTTTGGAAGAAAACATGGAGGGTTTACAATTAAGAAATAACTGTAATAATCAAAGTTATAGATTACGTGAAATGCATGTAGATTCTTTTATTTTGTTAGCTGCTCAAGGTAGCAGTACTAATATTAAATTGTCCCTTCTTTGGCAGGTAGCAGCTGTATTGTGTGTCTATTTTATATTTTTGCATCACATTTTTGGTCCATTTTCATAAAGTTGTGTTTTTTGGCAAATTAGTGACGCATCACTAAAGACTGAAGTTAGAAAATGACAGACATTTGAGTTTCAGATTTTATACCCTTCAGAAAATTCATACTAATGCAAGACCTATTCTATTATCTTTCTAAGTTTATTAGAGCAATATTTAAAATTTGTCCTTATTTTTGGGCCTTTGTCCCACTTCTGTGTATGGCTTTGTCCAGATTTCTTGCTCTTGAGGTTGAGAGGTATGACAAATGTGTCAGGGCCATCACAGTCAGCCAGAGAAATTTCAAATTGTGACATGCTTGTTGCACCCCACTCGCCCACCTAGTGACTCTGGATGTGTCCAAGCAAGGCAAGGAGTAGTTGTATCTACCTTGGATGGGGAGGACACACTGCATAAAATACTACAGTGGCTTTTCATCTGTCCTTGATTTTGCAGAATGGTCTGGTTTCTGTCATATTTTGTACTGTTGATTTATGCTTACTACTCAGATTTATGCTTATTACTCAAAGTGCCTGTTGCTCTGTGTTTAAGTAGCAATGCTTTAATGACCATAAGGTAAGCTTGTCTGAGATCGTAAGATGCAAGTAAGCTTTAATAAGCATACTGTTAAAGAATTGCCAACGTTGAAAGCCTTTCTGTTGTTGCCATGCAGAGAATACTTGACTAGATAATGTAGAAGCCTTGGGTATTAAAGGACAGGATTCCATTATTTTAAAAAGCTCATTACACTTGTTGGAGACTTCCAGTCATCTCTACAGACTCGAAAACTAAACAGAATGCCAATCATGTGTGGTCCATAACCTGTACAGTAATCCTTTAAGCAATGTATCTTGAGCTTGTTTCTTGTTTGCTTTTCATTTTTTACTTTAACATGTTTTCCCCATGAAACAGTTGTCATACAGGTCTTTTTGGATAAGAAACATTTTACAAGTGGGGCATCACATAGATTTCTACTTTCAGCATGTTACTTGGTACTTTAATAAAGCTGAATATATTATAATTAGAACTGCAGTGCAAGGAGAAGTGGTTTGAATTGAGTGCTTCTGGTTTTCTTATACTTGATTTTGACTGGCATTCCAGTAATGTATTTAAAAGTAATTTATTTTCATGCCTCACAACCTTTTGTTTCCATCTAGATATTAAGTAAGCTTGCAGCCAATGCATTGAAATATTTTTATTCTTCTACACTTATTTTTGTCTTGATTGGACTTTCATAATGATGGTTTGCCACCAATTAAAGTTATTTTGTGGTTTTGCATAGCTCCTCCTTCTGGTTGACCACACCTCCTTGACCCACCCATCAGCTGTCTCCTGCAGCCCCTGTGATTTAAGTCACGCATGTCAGAATTACTGTCAAAACTACTGGATTCCCATAATAGTAGTGTGAACAGAAACAGCCATGCTAGTTGGTAGCTTTTGAGTATAATGTCAGTTAATGTACATATATAAATGTATGTATATGTACATATATATATATAAATATATATCGATATATAGTTGTAGGTGTCATTGTGCATACACTATAGGGAACAGGAGAGGAATGGAGAAATGTGAATCTACAACACAGCCTGAATCATGAGGAGAGATACTAACCTTCTCTCACAGAACAGTGTCCACAGCATACCAGCATGGTCCACGCCTTACAATCTGAAAGGGCAACGCCTATCTCACATACCCTTTATAGCACTGTCCTGAAATCACAGTGAGAACTGCAATCAGTACACAACTGGCTGTGTGCAATTAGCAAATGCTGGCTTACAATTGGTGCAGAGGCCATCACATGGACCGCAGATACCTACAAAAGCATCCTGTACTAACACTCCACACATGCAATACATTCAATGTCTGGAAGCAGACAGAGGAGAGACAAACCAGACAGAGAGAAAAGAAAAAAAAAAACACGCTACACACAGCAGGCTCTAAGCTGTCAGCAGTGACAGGGTTGACAGCTATGGCAAGAACTGAATTCACTGAATATGTTTGAGGGCTGTATTCCCTTATTACTGGGTTTGTCCAGGTGTTTTGTACTAAGAGGTTGACAGCTATGGTGAGAACTGAATTCACTAAATGATAGCCATTTAAGTTTCAGTCTTCCTCTTTTACAAAGCAGCTGATGTGGCGTAGTGGTATGTTACTCTGACTGTTTTTTGCTCAGGGACCTTGGCAGTAAAATGTATGGTGGCAACACAACATTTTATTCTAACAACTTTCCAATATTATACAAGCAATGTTTAATGTGTCCCTGGTTTTTGGGCTTTTGACCCCCCCCCCCAATACATTTTGGCTTTTTCCAGTTTTCTTGAGCTGCGAAGTTGAGATGCAGTTGAGTATTGAGTAGATTTTACAAGGAGCTGAGAGCTGCAGGGGAATAGAAGTTTAGTGCTTTGCCTAGTTAATACTATAGCACAACAGGTTGTGTATTTGCTTTTGATGCAGAAGGCTGTGGGTTCTACTCCCACAAGGGGTGGATGCTGCCGTACTAAGAATGTTCTCCTTGGTGAAGATACTAACTATGAGTCTATCAGTTTGCCATCCATTTCTTCTTGCAATATTATTACTAGCTTATCATTTTTTAATATAGGCAATTTATTCCTGAGGGGCAACAGACACTTTATTTTTCGATGAAACCATGAAATATAAAGGTGATTGCTAGCAGCAACCGCTTCATTAGTTACAGATTTCTTTAATGTGGAATTATTTAGATGACTTACTTCAGAGATTGTGCATATTTACTGATAATGGACTGTAGAATTGTACATATTTACTGATAAAGGTGGACTGTAGAATTGTGCATATTTACTGATAATGGTGGACTGTAGAATTGTGCATATTTACTAATAATGGTGGACTGTGGGATTGTGCATATTTACTAATAATGGTGGGCTATAGAATTGTGTATATTTACTAATAATGGTGGACTGTGGAAGTCTGAGTAGACTTTTTTATGATAAATTTTCTCAACTGGGCAGTTTTGCCATTATGGGTGCATATGGTTTGTTTCATTGCTTACTGGAAAAATGTTCAAAACAAATTTAAAACACCCTCTAACAAGTGTACTGTATTGTACAAGGAATATAATTTTAGTACAATGAGGAAGGTGTATCAAAGAGCACATGTATGTTTCATATGCAAGGGGCCTATGATTTGAAAACAGCCCAAAATTAATCTTTATCTGCCACTGGCAAAATGTATTTTCTTTGAATGTGGGTTTCAATGTTGTTTCAATGAATGTGAGTTTCTAGGGCAGAGAAGTTTTAATGCTAAGTTTTCATTGTGAGACTGCATTGCTTTGTTTAACAGATGACTTAGTGTTTGTGCTGTAAAATACAAAATAAAACTTTCAAATGAAGTCCAACTCATCATAGAAGTAAAGCAGTATGCACATTAGTGTTTATGGTAAATGGAGTGAAATAGCCAAGTAATGGTTCATTGGAATGGCTGCAGAGGCTCCATTCAACCATTATTTTGTCAGGGGGGAAGGGCAGCAAACTCAGACAGGCCCAGCTGAACTATACCTCCCAACTGTCCATATTTTCAAAGAATGAATAGATGTTTGCTTCTTATTTTTGGTTTGTTCTTCATAAAATGTGTAGTTTTCTGGCAAATCATTTAGGAATTAAGTCACTAAATAATACGTTTCAGACTTCATAACCTTCAGAAAAATGCATGTTAAAGTAAGAGCTGTTCTATCAACTGTCTCAATTTATACAAGAGCAATTTTTAGTACTGTTTATATGTGCCTCCAATATATTTGGCCTTGTTCAGATTTACTGCATTAACAGGTTGAGAGGTACATGCAAATAAATTGCTTTATAGAATTAGGCATAGCCAACCTCTCAACTGTCCCCAATTTTTGGCTCAAAATGTTGCTCTTCCCCCTAATAATCCCTCTGCAAAATAGCAATTTTGGAAGAAAACATGGAGGGTTTACAATTAAGAAATAACTGTAATAATCAAAGTTATAGATTACGTGAAATGCATGTAGATTCTTTTATTTTGTTAGCTGCTCAAGGTAGCAGTACTAATATTAAATTGTCCCTTCTTTGGCAGGTAGCAGCTGTATTGTGTGTCTATTTTATATTTTTGCATCACATTTTTGGTCCATTTTTCATAAAGTTGTGTTTTTTGGCAAATTAGTGACGCATCACTAAAGACTGAAGTTAGAAAATGACAGACATTTGAGTTTCAGATTTTATACCCTTCAGAAAATTCATACTAATGCAAGACCTATTCTATTATCTTTCTAAGTTTATTAGAGCAATATTTAAAATTTGTCCTTATTTTTGGGCCTTTGTCCCACTTCTGTGTATGGCTTTGTCCAGATTTCTTGCTCTTGAGGTTGAGAGGTATGACAAATGTGTCAGGGCCATCACAGTCAGCCAGAGAAATTTCAAATTGTGACATGCTTGTTGCACCCACTCCCCATGTAGTGACTCTGGATGTGTCCAAGCAAGGCAAGGAGTAGTTGTATCTACCTTGGATGGGGAGGACACACTGCATAAGTACTACAGTGGCTTTTCATCTGTCCTTGATTTTGCAGAATGGTCTGGTTTCTGTCATATTTTTGTACTGTTGATTTATGCTTACTACTCAGATTTATGCTTATTACTCAAAGTGCCTGTTGCTCTGTGTTTAAGTAGCAATGCTTTAATGACCATAAGGTAAGCTTGTCTGAGATCGTAAGATGCAAGTAAGCTTTAATAAGCATACTGTTAAAGAATTGCCAACGTTGAAAGCCTTTCTGTTGTTGCCATGCAGAGAATACTTGACTAGATAATGTAGAAGCCTTGGGTATTAAAGGACAGGATTCCATTATTTTAAAAAGCTCATTACACTTGTTGGAGACTTCCAGTCATCTCTACAGACTTTACCCGTAAACTAAACAGAATGCCAATCATGTGTGGTCCATAACCTGTACAGTAATCCTTTAAGCAATGTATCTTGAGCTTGTTTCTTGTTTGCTTTTCATTTTTTACTTTAACATGTTTTCCCCATGAAACAAGTTGTCAGGCAGCAGGTCTTTTTTGGATAAGAAACATTTTTACAAGTGGGGCATCACATAGATTTCTACTTTCAGCATGTTACTTGGTACTTTAATAAAGCTGAATATATTATAATTAGAACTGCAGTGCAAGGAGAAGTGGTTTGAATTGAGTGCTTCTGGTTTTTCTTATACTTGATTTTGACTGGCATTCCAGTAATGTATTTAAAAAGTAATTTATTTTTCATGCCTCACAACCTTTTGTTTCCATCTAGATATTAAGTAAGCTGTCATGCAGCCAATGCATTGAAATATTTTTATTCTTCTACACTTATTTTTGTCTTGATTGGACTTTCATAATGATGGTTTGCCACCCAGGGCAGCGCATTTAATTAAAGTTATTTTTTTGTGGTTTTGTGCATAGCTCCTCCCCTTTCTGGTTGACCACACCCCCTCCCCTTGACCCCACCCATTCAGCTGTCTCCTGCAGCCCCCCTGTGATTTGAAGTCACCAGCCGCCACTGTATATAGGATGTGTAGTACTCAAAGCATGTCATTTAGAATTACTGTCAAAACTACTGGATTCCCATAATAGTAGTGTGTGAACAGAAACAGCCATGCTAGTTGGTAGCTTTTAGGTAATAATGTCAGTTAATGTACATATATAAATGTATGTATATGTACATATATATATATAAATATATATCGATATATAGTTGTAGGTGTCATTGTGCATACACACTTACTATAGGGAACAGGAGAGAGGAATGGAGAAATGTGAATCTACAACACAGCCTGAATCATGAGAGAGATACTAACCTTTACTCTCACAGAACAGTGTCCACAGCATACCAGCATGGTCCACGCCCTTACAATCTGAAAGGGCAACGCCTATCTCACATACCCTTTTATAGCACTGTCCTGAAATCACAGTGAGAACTGCAATCAGTACACAACTGGCTGTGTGCAATTAGCAAATGCTGGCTTACAATTGGTGCAGAGGCCATCACATGGACCTATGCAGATACCTACAAAAGCATCCTGTACTAACACTCCACACATGCAATACATTCATTGCACTGTCTGGAAGCAGACAGAGGGAGAGAGACAAACCGAGACAGAGAGAAAGAAAAAAAAAAAGAAACACGCTACACACTGTGACTCTAAGCTGTCAGCAGTGACAGTAGCAGTAGCAGAAGGAAGTAGAAGCAGTGGTAACACAACCAGCTGCGACAAACACAGGTAATGCAAAGTAGCAGGTTAATAGTGTGCATACTGTGAACCCTCCAAATGTATCATAGGTCTGTATCTATAGGTATGTCCATGTGATATGTTGTGTGTACGTAGTTCCACCAAAAGGGGATGACTATACATTACATGTCAATCAGTGTTAGGCCATGATCCTGGCAGCAGTTGTCTGTGCGTTGCCCTCAGCAATGGCTGTAGTGACTGCTTTGAAAGGTCAGCCAGGTTCAAAAGGCAGGATCAGCCCATCACAAAGGCAAACTGGCTGGGAACAAGTGTCTGCAGGTACCCGATATCACTGCATATGCATCCCATACTGAATAATTCCATAGCTTAGCAGACAAGGCCAGTTATGCATATGATGTGGTAGTTCCTAGGGTCGGTTGAGGTGCCTCCTTAGTGGTGTGGGACCACTGTTGCTGTATGCCAGTGTCCAGGTACATATCCTGTAGTACGGCCAAGATAAATTATCAGTCTTATATGCGGTTGTATGTCCTCTTGGAGTGCAGGTAGCACACATCCAGGGATACCATGAGGTCACAGTGATGCTGTGTGTTCTGCTTTGCTGAGGGCGGCCCTCACTTGGACATGTGAGATGATAGGGAGGTTACATACAGCTGTGATAAGTATTTCAACTGGTGGGGGAGAAGGAGGGGGGATACGTGCACTGAACCTGTCTGCAAGAATGTTGCCAATATCTGTGTGTTTGGTGAATGTTAAGTAGGTGTGTATTAACACAGAGCATATCTGAGGCATTTGGTCCATATGTGTAACATAACTGAAGAAGGCCTTGTGGTTATCCATAGTGTTTGTGGCCATTTCCCTCCCAGAGTAGGCCGTGGCCATTGTTATGAGAGACCGTAGCGTAGTACCAGTGCTGACCACAGATGCCTTCCCTTAATGTGAATCTGCTCTGTCCTGCAGTAGCCTCCTGCTATTGTTATACAATCTGCCTCTGTCTGGGTTCCACCGGACAGGATGCCTAACTTTTGTGCATAGGGTCTGGGTTAGAAATGTGTGTGCAAGTTCCATGCAATCTGTGGCATGTCCGTGGTAGCATTTGCAAAGGGGTCAGCAGTGTGGGTTGTGGCTTCCACTGGCCCAGTGTGCTGCATGGATACCATCTCAGTCCTAACAAGTGAATAACTGTCTAATCACATACATATCAAAGTAGTCTACTGTGCTGGTGGTGGTGGTGGGATATGTATATCCAGGCCGAGTAACTTGTGTCCACATCACACTAGTGGATGGCATCCCACATACAGTACCTTCGGATAAACCCCCAGAGTGAGGTTGTGCATTGGACCTGTCAGTGTGTGCTGACTGATGGGGCATGCTACTATGTTGTGTGGAATGTGGCAGGTATTGTTGCACAGGTGTTGGCTGAGCACTGATATCTGGCCATGTACTTGTGTATCCACCATGACACACACACATGCAACATATGGGAGTAGTAGTATATCACTACACATGAGTATCATGTATAGTATGTGTGCCATATATTGCTGACATAGTCTGCTGATATCCTGTTTGTGTTCTCTTCCAGGGAGATGGCGCGTCAGCGTAATCCCGCCTACTCTGCAGCGGAAGATGAGGAGATACACCAGAGCCTGGTGCGGGAGTATGACATCCTGTTTTCCTGCACCAGTCAGAATCAGCAGGAGAGGGCTGCACTGTGGCAAGACCTTGTCCGTAGGGTAAATAATATTGGCACGCATAATAGGACATATGAGCAGGTACGACATCACTGCAGTGATTTAATCAGAAGTGTCCATCAGCGTGCGTCAGATATCCACAGGCAACAGGTTGCCACAGGAGGTGGGGTGGCCACACATCCCCCACTCACCAGACTGGAGGGGCTACTCCTAAGTGTTGTGGCTCCAGCCCCGGAACAGCAACAGCAGTACACCTGCATCATGATGGAGGCTGGATCCACACAGCAGCACGACATGGAGAGTGCAGGTAATATGCCATATGTACACTTGACTGTTCTGTACACTGTTAGTTTATGCATGTGTAAGGTGTGTCCGTGGTATGTATCTGTCATCATAGTATGTAATTGTGCATGTGTGATACTGGCAATATCAGCAGCTGACGTGTGAAAGGCAACTGGTGTACTACTGCACTGTATCATATGCAGTATCAATGGCACAGTTGTGCCCACTGACATTAATCTCATCATTTCTGCAGGTCCCTCTGGGGTTACAGCAAGGCAGGCCATCCATGCTGGTGAGTGTGTTTAACAATACCTATAATAGTCCTGATAGTGCTAGTAACACTAGTGTAATTCAGTAGTGCTCTGTGTGTATACTGCGGGGTATGCATGTGTGCATGAGTGCAGGTGTGCCTGTGCCCATGTGTGCATGTGTGCATGTGTGCATGTGTGCAGGTGTGCCTGTGTCCACGTGTGCATGTGTGCATGTGTGCATGTGTGCCTGTGTCCACGTGTGCATGTGTACATGTGTGCATGTGTGCATGTGTGCCTGTGTCCACGTGTGCATGCGTGCATGTGTGCATGTGTACACGTGACCACGTGTGCATGTGTGCATGTGTGCATGTGTCCATGTGCGCATGTGACCACGTATGCATGTGTGCATGTGTCCATGTGTGCATGTGTCCACATGTGCATGTGTGCATGTGTGCATGTGTCCACGTGTGCATGTGTCCACGTGTGCATGTGTGCATGTGTGCATGTGTGCATGTGTGCCTGTGTGCATGTGTCCACGTGTGCATGACTGCATGTGTGCCTGTGTCCATGTGTGCATGTGTGCCTGTGTCCATGTGTGCATGTGTGCATGTGTCCATGTGTGCATGTGTGCATGTGTGCATAAGTGCATCACTGATAACAATGTGTGGAGACTGTAAACTGTGTTTCCTGTCTTCCTCCCACAGGTTCTGGTGCTGCTCTGGTGTCCTGCAGCAGGGAACCCTGAATCTGGTGCCACAGGTACTGGTAATGATGATATTTGTGTAATGGTACAGGAAGGTATGTCAGGGTCCGCCATTGGTCAGCCAATTGACAGTACACAACTGTCAACCCCATCATTGCGCACAGTCATCCTGTCAGTACATCCTTTGTCACCATTGTCCCTAGGTGATGGACAGGATACAGTGGGCATTGACCAGGGCAATGCGGTACCTGTGGCACATGCGTCCCCACACAACAGCCATGGGCAGGGTCCTGCGATGGTACCACACAGACAGTTGCCCATGGGTTCTCGTGGGAGCATCCGTGGGCGTACTGCCTCTGGCAGACGTGCCCAAAGAGGTCTGTCAACCTCAGCTATGTTTCGGGCTGTCATGAAGGCACAGTCGCATATGGAAAGGTACACCAGACAGGGTCTGAGGAAGCTGAGAGCATGTCGCACAGCCATGACTGACAGTATGCGTGACATTGCGGATGCTATCCGTAATTTCACCGATGTCATAGACAGACGTTGTGGGGACATATTACAGCAGTTCCACAACCAAATGTCCATGAGCCAGGGCAATGGTGGGTGTTTGCGGCATCGATGTGGCCGAATGCCAGCAACAGCAGCAACTGGCAGATGGTGCGGATGACAACAGGCCTGCGCATGCCCCCATAGTGCCAGCAGCAGCCCCAGCAATGCTGGGTCTGGGCTGTCATCGGAACGCCCCAGGAGACCACGTGCATGTGGCTCTGGATAGTCCCAACAGGGACCTGTGTCCAGTCAACACACTCCCACTTCTGATGACAGTAACCAGTCTGGCTTAGTACTGGATACAGTCCGTAGCACCCCTGCCAGGCACAGGTACCGTGTCCATGCCCACAGACACGGATCTGTATGACCTGCCAGGTGCATTCTGTGGCTGTCCACAAACCCCTGTACATGGCAGCCATGAGGTGGAACTGTGTGCGTGCATACACACATGCGAAATGTTAACACCTAGGGCGACCACATACACGCACACACTGCACCAACACTGCCCCACCCTGTACTGCTGCCCCTCACCAACACACATACACACACATGTCAATTGGTGGTATCAGTGGCTGACTCAGGCATACCTAATTCACACCCTGTGCATATGATGACACTGTGCCACCTCCTGCAATCTCCAACATCATTGCGGGAACAGGTAAACACGTTGCTGATGCACAGGGTGACTACATAGAAGTGTATTAGTAGTATCATGTTGGTAACAGTACAGTGTGCTGATATGACTGTGTGTATATCCCAGCATGCCTGATGCAGTAACCGTATGAATGTCCTGAATTGTCATCTGCACCCATAGTACGTACCAAAGTGTAACAGCTGCACATAATTGTATGCCGGTGGTAAGGATGTCAACAGATAGCCGCATACATGGGTAGCACAGGGGGGAAGCTAACGCAAGCAGTGATATGCAATGGTGGACATGTACAGTAATGGTGTCAAGTTGCCCACAACGACTATGCAATGTGGATGTTTGCGCATGTTGATATGTGTGCAGTACCAATGTAATCCAAATCACAATTAACTATGACATAATATCAGTTCTACCATGGGCATCTGCGCTGTGTATTCCTGGGTACATGTTAATAGTGCCTACATATTTGCATTGTTAATTACTGTTATTGTTACCCCTTCTTTGTTGTTCAATGCATTACTTCCAGCCCTGCTTACTGTAGCTTTGTTTGCATGCATGTTCGCTTGGGGTTCCCTGGAACACTGCTTGCACCTGCAATGCAGAGTTACAGTGCTTCTGTAGACTCCTAGAGACATCTGCATAGCGTACGATATGTATGTCAAGTTTACACATGACGTTCTGTCATGTGTAAACTTGACATCTGCATAGCGTACGATACGTATGTCAAGTTTACACATGACAGAACGTCACTGTCTGTCCTGTATGCATGTACGTTGCCTGTGACACATTGCACATGTCTTACCTGGCATTTACCCACGTGTGCAGTCATATATGCCAGTGCTATGAAACAGTAGCAGTACACCCACACATACACACCTTCAGTATGTTGTTCCCCATTGGCCCTATGTGTTGGTACTCACCATGGCAATCAGTCAACTAGGGTAGCATGTGCAAAGGTAACCTGTGAATCACCTCTATGGTCCAGTTGTGGTTTATGTGAGTCATGTAGCAATGTCACAGCTGCCACATGTATGCAGTCAGCCATCACCCTTGGCCAGGAAAGTACAACACATGTGTGGGATGCCACCACACAGCCAATCTGGGGACTGAGCTCTCTGAACCCAGTAATGCCATACCCTGTCAGGTGGCATGTCATATATACTACATCCTGGATAACCTTCAACCCCAATCCCTGCTGCTACTATTGATAAAACCCCTGAAGATGTTTCTGATAGTTTTAGCCAATTCTTTACTGAGACAATTCAAGCCCTAGCTAGCCAACTACCTCCTAGCTCCCCTGGTCCTGAAAGTAGCACCCCTAGAAACCTACTTGTGTTCAGCTTCCAACCAGTCGCCACTTCACTTATCTGTACTTTGATCGAAAAATTAAAACCCACTACATTTTCTGCTGATCAACTCCCTGCCGAGTACCTACAAAAATCAGCTGATGCTATTGCTTACCCTGTCTCAAAACTAATCAATCGAACCATAGTAGAAGCTAAAATTCCCACCATCTGTAAAATATCCTATGTAATCCCACTTCACAAAGGAGGCAGCTCTACTGAATTCTCCAATCATAGGCCAATAGCTATACTCTCTCCACTTGCAAAGATTATGGAAAAATGTATTCATAGACAATTCATGCACCACCTAATCCAAAATCGCCTTATGGCAGACACTCAGCATGGCTTCCGTCCTCATCACAGCACTACTTCAGCCCTCCTAGCCTTTACTAACACCATAAACCATAATCGCAACAATAATTATATATCCTCAGCACTCTTTTTGGATCTTTCCAAGGCATACGATATGGTTGATCACCAACTTGTAATCCACGCCCTGCAAACATTCTGTCTAGATACTGGAGCCCTCCAATGGTTTCAATCCTACCTGAATGGTCGACAGCAGGCTAGCCTCTAACAGAACAAACTCTCTAACCTTCTACCTAACACCCTCAGAGTACCACAAGGCTCTATACTAGGGCCCTTGCTGTTCTCCATCTTCATTAAAGACCTTTATACTGTCATCCCAAAAGTCAGCTTTATCCAATATGCTGATGACTCTACTCTGATTTGCTCAGCCACATCTCCAGTAGAGTTATGGTCAGCTACTCAGACCACCTTTAATACAATAGAAAACTGGCTTTCTGAACATCGTCTGATCCTAAATCCCAAAAAAACTAAAATGCTGTTATTTTCACCAACACGTAGGTCTACCGCTTTCACCTTTACCATAAAATCAAATGATGGCACAATAATCTCCCCTGACCCATCTACTAAACTATTAGGTGTCATCATAGACAATAATCTCAAATGTGACCTACATGTTAACCAAACTATCAAAATCATCAATAAAAAACTAGGGTCACTTTACAGAATAAAAGCCTTCCTAACCCCTCCAGCTAAAATTGCCATAGCTCGCTCACACCTTCTTTCAACCCTTCTGTATGCATCCCCTCTACTCTCGAATTTGAACATGACTGTCCTTAACAAACTCTCAATTTACTACAACCACATTGCCAGGTTTGCCACTGGGCTGCCTTTTAGGACACATCATTGCATCAATCTAAATCAGCTTGGTTGTCTTGAACTACCTAGCCTAATCCAGTATAACCAACTGATTATGGCCTATAAAATCCTCCATAATCCGGACAATACTCCTGCACTTAAAAATATTATCACCCCCTATAACAATCTTAGACCGCTTTGATCCTCTAACAAACTACTAATTCAGAATAGCAAAATTAATAACACAGCCGGTGATTCTCTCTTTGCAAACTCTGTAAGTAGATCCTGGAACTCACTTCCAGCTGATATTACCTTACTTTCCACCTTAGGTCAATTCAAAACTAGACTCAAACAACATTTGTCACTTAACTGGCTATGTCAATGTATCAAGCCTGGCTAAGTCGAATGTGTAAAAATCTGTTAACCAGTTTACTGTGTAATTTAATTTAATCCTGACTTGTGCTCAGGACTAACTTTAACCTGTGGAACTTGTTTAACTTGCTTACTTATGTAATCTCTGTAAATAATCTGTTTGTAATATGTAATGCTGGTATTATGTAATGCTGTATCTGCTTACCCTTGGAGCTTTTCTCCCCGGGCCTCTGCTGAAAATGGACATGCATCCAGTCGGACTATCCCGGTCAACAAATGTAAGATAAATAAATAAATGAATAAAAAATATTACAGAGACTACAATACAAGTCAGACATTGACACGCACTGACAGCATGCTGAACACACTGGGGCATACGTGGGAACTCAGACTAGCATCCTGCCTGAGCATCACACACCTCCGCAGCTGGCACACAGGCATATGTTCTGTTGGAACAGAGCACATGCCACACATGGCACACACATCCTGTGTGCCACACACTCACAGCCTGTAGGGCTACACAACACACCTGCTACAGACGTGTCAGGTACCTGTCTTGGGTGCTGTACTGGGGTCCCACTCAACAGGCTGTATCTGGTGAAGGTCACAGTGATATGCCTCAGGGGCACTATGGTCCACCACAGAACACATGCATACAGGTCAGTCAGAGGCATGGACACATATGACTTACCCATTGACCATGCCACTATGGCTGACCTGAGACATACCTCCCTGGACTACATGATAGGGAACATAGAATGGATCTCTCAGCATGTGGCACAGGCCAGTATGAGCCTGATCTTGGTTGCCAACATACCCTCACCATGTATGCTACCACTATATGTAGGAAGGGTGTTGCATGTCTACATTCTGCTCAGTCTCCAATGTCATTCATAGGGTGTCCACTGGCTGTCAACATGTGCTTACATGCTAGGGTAGCCACAATGATGTGCAATGGTCATCTTGCACGTGACACCCATGGTCCGATGTATATTGGCAAAGCTCCTTGATACACACATACTGCCTTATGCTGCAGGACACGGTTTACATAGCCACCTCCACGGGTATCACACAGGTTAGGACACTAACAGTGCTGCTACACAACAACAGCAGTGTACACCGCAAGATGCATGCACTGGACAGTGTCCTCAGCACGGTGAACTGCAATGTCTGTGCAGTACTATAGTCCTGATTCATGGCTTACAGGTGTTACCCATCACTAACAGGTTATGCCCCATAGCATGCCTGTCATCCCCTACACATGTAACACACATGGACAGGGGGGGTGGTGTCCCAAGGCACCACAAATACACACACCTCCAGGTTGTTGGCACAGCACAAAGCATCAGGGCCTAATCATGTGCAGCTAACAGTGTGTCAGACTGCCATCTGGTTCATAGCCTGGCACACACAACCATCCCATACACAGGAAGACCACCTATCCTCCATAACAACACTGGCAATATGACAGTCTCAAGAACTGTCTTTATATGGCTGGACTGCATCCAGCCAAACATTGTGCGTGAGCATTACTGTAGCTACAACACACTAGTTGAAGGGTTCACAGCATGTGGTCACTGAATTGCAGTGGAATGACATGTTACCACTCCCACAACAGGTGGGAACATGCAGCACCTGTACATCGACTACATGTAGACTATATGGCCCAGACCAGATGTGTATCCCCTGCTGTAGGTATTTTACCATATACACCCACACTGTATAGACACATACCACATGCAGCCCCTGCACAGTAAGACACAGTCATATTGGTATACATTGCAAATACCATTTATCCACTCGAGGCATGTGTCAGACATGGTAACTACTGCAGGTCACCGGTATTTATGTGTATGTCACACACATACATCATGTGTGCAATGCCATTGCTGGTTTAGGCAATGGCATGCATTGTTATGTACAAAGACCCACACAAGGTCATAATGTGTGACACAATCACACGTGGCAGTTGTGGGTTACCAAAACATACCTATCTGTACTCTGACAATGGTAATAGACACAGTAGCAGAGCGCACTATTGGCATTACTGGCCAACTAGCCCTGTTTGGCTGTGCTGATAGTGTGGTGACATCCCCTGTGTTTACTGGGGGAATATGCAGCATCTGGTGTATTGTAGTATTTGCCAAAAGGATTTGTTCTCTCACACTTGCATTTACACACACCCTACTACCCTCACACACACACACACACACACACACGCACACTTGCCATTTGCAGGATTCATACCCCTACCTAACTAAGTCATGACACGTGAGAGAGACGCATTAGCAAAGCGCACTATTCAGATTACTAGATAGTTCCTCTTCTCTGGCTGTACTTATAGGGTGCTGACATCATCAGTATTTTGAAAGGGTAATGTGCATCAGGTAGTGTGATCTCCTGATTGCCAAAACTAACATGTTTTTCATACGGAAATGCACACACACAAACTCCCCACATCCAAACACACACACACTTGCAGGTTTTAAACCCCTACCTAAATATGTTATGGCACTTGAGAGTGACGCTGTAGCAGGTTGCACTATTCTGAGTACTGGCAGATGTTTCTTCTCCAGCTGAATGTATAGGGTGCTGTCATCATCACTGTTTGGAAAGGGTAATGTGCATCATGTAATGTGATCTCCTGATTTCAAAAAAACACATGTTTTTCATACAGAATTGCACACACACAGAGTCCCCACATCCAAACACACACTCATGCCATTTTCAGGTTTCAAACTCCTACCTAACTATATTATGACACTCGGGAGAGACGCATTAGCAGAGGGCGCTATTCGAATTACTGGGAGGTTTTTCTTCTCCTGCTGTACTTATAGGGTGCTGACATCATCAGTGTTTAGAAAGGGGAATGTGCATCTTGTCATGTGTTCTCCTAGTTGCCAAAAGGGATATTACCTTCATACAGACTTGCACACACACTAGCCCCCTCCACATACACTGAACATTTGTAGGATTCAACCCCCTACCTAATTATGTTATGACACTCGAGACGGACACATTAGCAGAGTGCGCTATTCGCATTACTGGTAAGCTTCCCTTATCCTGCTGTACTTATAGGGTGCTGACATCATCTGTGTTTAGAAAGGGGAATATGCATCCTGTAGTGTGTTCTCCCAGTTGCCAAAAGGGACATTTCCCTCACACAAAATTGCACACACACTAACCCCCCTCATCCAAACACACACACTTGCCATTTGCAGGATTCAAACCACTACTTAACTATGTTATGACACTCGAGACGGATGCATTAGCAGACCGTGCTATTCACATTACGGGGAGGCTTCTCTTCTCCTGCTGTACTTATAGGGTGCTGACATCATCTGTGTTTAGAAAGGGGAATGTGCATCCTGTAGTGTGTTCTCCCAGTTGCCAAAAGGGACATTTCCCTCACACAAAATTGCACACATACTAACCCCCCTCATCCAAACACACACACTTGCTGGATTCAAACCACTACCTAACTATGTTATGACAGTTGAGACAGATGCATTAGCAGAGCACGCTATTCGCATTACTCGGAGGTTTCCCTTCTCCTGCTGTACTTATAGGGTGCTGACATCATCAGTGTTTAGAAAGGGGAATATGCATCCTGTAGTGTGTTCTCCTAGTTGGATAAAGAGATACTTCTTTCATACAGTCTTGAATACACACTAACCCCCTCCACACATACTAAGCATATATAGGATTCAAACCCCTACCTAACTATGTTATGACACTCGAGACGGACACATTAGCGGAGCATGCTATTCGCATTACTGGGAAGATTATCTTCTCCTGCTGCACTTATAGGGTGCTGACATCATCAGTGTTTAGAAAGGGGAATGTGCATCCTGTAGTGTGTTCTCCTAATTGGCAAAAGGGCTATTTCTTTCATATAGCCTTGAACACACACTAACCCCCTCCACACACAATGAGCATTTACAGGATTTAAACCCCTACCTCCCTATGTTATGACACTTGAGACGGATGCATTAGCAGAGCACGCTATTCGCATTAATGGGAGGTTTCCCTTCTCCTGCTGTACTTATAGGGTGCTGACATCATCAGTGTTTAGAAAGGGGAATGTGCATCCTGTAGTGTGTTTTCCCAGTTGCCAAAAGGGACATTTCCCTCTCACAGACTTTCACACACACAAACCCCACTCACCCACCCACACACACTGAGCATTTGCAGGATTCAAACCCCTACCTAACTATATTATGACACTTGAGGGAGACGCATTAGCAGAGCGCACTATCCGAATTACTGGGCATCTGTTCTGCACCTGCAGTATTTATAGGGTGCTGACATCTTTATTTCTACAGAGGTATGTACATGTAGTACTACCTGTCAGGTGGGGGATAGCATATATATGCATTTGCAGCCACCTACGTCAGGGTCAGATATGCACATCGCACTGGCAGGTTATGTTCTATACCATGCTTTGTGACCACAGGACCTGTAACACACAACACAACCAGTCCAGAACACCACACCCACATCCAGGACACACACTTAGCTTCCTGGGAACAGTGCGGGATATGCAGGTGTTCACATACACCATTCCAGTTGTTAATATCAGGTACAGGCATATTGTGTGTGAGAACTACTCAGGCCTCTACCACTTTACCCTACAGCCACTACAATTTGTGGGTCCATGTGCTATGGCAGAACCACATACCACAGCCACATGGGGGAATACATATTGCACCTGTCCATCTGCAACGTGGGTACTCACTATTCCACACCAGAGGTAGACCACCATTGTTGATATCTGACCATACCCACCTTTCCCTGGACATCCATATCCCATCTCCACCCCCAGGCAAGGTTGTCATTGCACACAAACTGTATACTATACTGGCCACTCAGCATAATCCTTGACAGTTGCATTCTATGAGCATGTGTATGGTTTGCATTGATCATGCTATCCCACATATACCCATGACTGCTCCACAACAAGACACCTGTCAGCTGTACACCAGCCATATATGCGCCGTACAACAGACAGAGTGAGCTAATACATTGCAGAGCTGTAGCCCACAGAGGGAGGACATCTGTGAACAGTTCCGGCATGGCACTTCATTCACACATAATCATTACAACACAGTGTTGACAGTGGAATCGTCCAGAGAATGCAGATAGGGCTCCCCTCAGTCTGTTATTGACAGACACCTACTGTCAGAGATCCTCAGCAACCCTCTCCTAGCTCACACCGACAACATGGCTGTGGCTTAGCACATTCAATCCCTGGGACCTCCACGGTGCCCCTGCTTGACAGAGGCACAGCTCACTAGCCTCACATGTTGCCTTCTGTGACCTACTTTACAGTGGCGCAGTAGCCTACTGTCCTGGGGATGCAGATGCCAAGCACACTCTGGCTGAGCTGTCATTCCGTAGGGCAACAAGCCTAGTATTGACCTCTACACCCATATGTTCAATTGTCGGATTCACAATATTTGTTGTGCTGTTCTACTGTTTGCAGGTCTTTATTGCCATAGCATTCCCTGTTCCTATGACCAACTTGTGTATCTATGGAAGATGTTTGCATATGACGGCAATCCACTATACCACTTATGTCTCTGTAGTCATTTACTGTCTGCACTGGGCAGATTGCTGTGTTGTGGTTGGTTCCTGGACTGACACGTACAAATACCAGATATGTGTGACCAACTGTTAAACGGAGATATGGCCTAAGTGTGTGAGCATGCCCAGTTCAGCCTTTCCATGGCATGTTGTCTGACATATGCCTCATTTATCAAAGTGTGCGAGCATGCCCAGTGTGAGATTTCCATATGTTGCACTCTGAAGTTCACCACATATTTGGGTGTGTGTGAACTTTAACAATATCTCACGTTTATGGTTGTGTGTTGGGTGTCATGTTGTGTACTAACTGGCCAACTGCTTCATGTCTGCCACAACAGGGATTATACTGTGCCTGCAGGGATTGCATGGGATACTTTTCAGACAGTTCTCAATATACTTTCATAATGACCTAACACTGTAGTACCGTATAGTGTACTGGTTCAGTACTTTCACTGTGGTGGACAGTATCCTGGGCTTTAGTCCTATGACTACTTGACATCTTCATAGTGAGCACAACAGACTGTGTAGGGGCCAGTTGTGCACATATGACCATGTTGCATTATGGTCAGATATGGACTACCTACGCCAGGCTCGTCCAACATTGCTAGTGTATTCCACAACATGGGTGGACATTGGCAAACACTAGCGATGTTCCCTAGGCCATTTCTGATGCTAGTCACAGGGTGTGTTTGTCCTTCAACACACATTGTAACTGGAATTTGCCATGACATATGTCATGGTTAGTATATTGTGCCTCCGTCTACCTCTGACATAACAGTGATACCCAGGGTTAGCCTACCATCTCCCATCCACTCATCAGGATTCCTCTTGAGGGGTGTCGATATATGACTCTCTGGCTGACCTGTACCAGGAGTTTACTGAAGAGTGGGGGTGCCTTCTGTGTTATGGATCATTCTGTACAGCTTGTCCTATGTATGTCAGTGCTGGCGTTCAGGTCTTTCATGTGCATAGCTCACTGCCATTCAAATTGTACAAGGTGCAGCATGTTCATTGATTCCAGGTTGGACATGGCTTCATACATCAGGCACAGCTTGCCTGTAGCTGGGCAGTATGGCGGTGTGTGGGGCTGCAGTTTGTTTACTCAGGCAACACATGGCGTCTGTTCATGCTCTTTGCTACTCATGGTGGGGTACTGTTGTGGACTTTACAGTTGATGGAGGTGTCTGCTGCGGTATATCCCACAGGGGCTATTGTAGTCAATTGTGATGCTGATGGAGGATGACTGCAGAGCCACAGTGAGTTCCCATTATCTACTTCTGCCAACCTTCATGTTTGGGTGGGTATATAGTATATGTTTCTGCGAACACTACAGCCACATGTTTGTCCAGTGCAGGATATCTATCACCTTTTGTACCCAGGTCTCACATTACATGTTAGGGACGTCATGGGTTAACACCTGTGTGGTAATTTGTGGGCACTTACTGTATATCCATGGTGGTTGTCTATACACAGTTCTGCAATTAGCTTGCTGACATGGCTATGGCTCCAGTTGTCTGTTTGTAGGTGGCCCTTTTGTGGGTTGCTTGTGTCAGCTGGCGGTCGGATATGGTGGGCTGTTTGTACTCCTCTGCATACATGTTCAGTCACAGTCCTTCCATGTTGGCCTATACCTATGGGACATATATACAGAACGGGGGGGGCAAGACCAGGCCTTGTGGGATGCCACTCATATCTGCTTTGTAGTCTGACATGGATGCGGCATGTCTGACCATGTCAGTTCTGTCCTTGGTCTGGTTTGCAACCCCTCTACTGACACAGGAGTATATATTTAAGCTGGTGAACATATCCATACTGAACTCGTATGGTATTGTCTAGCAGCATGTGCATGGTCCAGCTATGCTGTGTGGACCACATTGCCCTCATCAATGACCTTAATGACTGCTTCAAATGGGTCAAACATGTTTAGGGGCAGGATCTGCAGTTATGACAGCCACACTGTGTAGGGTCCGGTATCAGTAGGTCCACAATAGCCTTCTGTCTGCGGTACATACTGATCCTTTCCATAGCTGTGCAGAACAAGCTTGTCAGGATCCTGGGGTGGTAGTTTGCAGTATCCATTCAGGCAACACCTTTGTTGTGATGGACCACTGTTGTTGTACACTGCTCTTTGGGTACATATCCTGTGGTAAGGCTGACATTGGGCAGTAGTGTGATTTGGCATTCCATTATTCTTGGAGTCCATGTTGGCCTCAGCCCAGGACACCATCACATACCTTTGCTGCTGTGTGTTCTGCTTTGCAGATGATGGCTGTTACCTCAGCATCTGCAATGTCAGGGGACCATCAGTCTGCTAGGATAGGTATTTTGCACTCTGGGGGGGGTGTGTGTTTGCACTGCACCTGACAGGTTGTATGTTAGCAATATGTGTGTGTGTTTGGTATGTTGTTTGTAATATCTGTGTGATTCGGAACATATCTGTAGATGCCCAACATGGTTCCTACCATCAGTTGGGTAAGCCTTGTGATTATCCTTAGTGTCCTGTACATTTTGTATCTTCATAGGTTCATAGGTTCATACTAGGCTATACACCCTAGGCCATTAGTAAGCCTAGCCAGAGTGTGTGTGTCTTTCGCCACCCCTTGCTATGTTCTATTATGGCCATTTATGAATTTCTTCACTGTGCCTCTGTCTGGTCGTGACACAGTGAGGACCCCCAGTATACATGTACGATCATCCATCCACTTGGCAATATTCCTGTTGAGGGGTGTCAGTGAGGGGCTCTGCCTAACATGGATTGGGATCCTGTTTCTGGGTGTGGGGAGCCTCTGGGTTATGTATCTGTCCCTCCAGCACATCTTATTTCATTATGTGTTGAGGCTGACATCTGTCACTCTCACAGCTCCAATGGCTTTGATTTCCTGTGGTGGAGCATGTCCATTACTCCTGTGTTGGACATGGCCTTGTACAACAGACATACAATGCATCTGTGTAGGCAGTCTGTGACTGCATTCAGCTGGGGTGTCTACAGCCAGGCAGCATATGACATATATTTCAGACCCTTTGTCCTGTTGGTGGGGTAACTATGAGGTCTTCCAAACCGCTGCAGGTGTCACGTACGGTACATCCCATATGAGTCATTGTACTAGATTATGGGTCTGATAAGGGAACAGTACAGCGGCACAGTGACCTCTGTTGATGTAGATTTGAATCCTTTCATGATACGGTGTCTAATATCGACAATCTTCCTAGCCACATTGGCATTGTGAGTGTCACATGACAGATTACTGTCGACTTGTGTCCCTAGGTCCCTGATTACTCCTTACATACATAATGGTTTGCCACCTATGTGGTAATTTGTGTGTACCTTGTCTGGTATTTGGTGGGACATTCATACTGTCCAGTGTCTTCAGGATGTCTGGGTGGAGTTCTTGTGTGTGAGAGTGTGGTCTGTCACATGCTACAGACTGTACAGCAGTTTGGACTACACTTAGGTGCACATGGGTGGTCTCCGCTGCTTTGTGCTTTGTCAGTTACCTGGCCATATGGGTGTCTGCGCTGCATATGGATACTCCCCCTCCTTTGATGTTTTGGTGCAAGTGTTGGGGCCATAACACATGATATGTGGTATAACCTAGTAGTGCTGGTGTGCTATCACTAGGCTTGCAGCAGGCTTCTGTCACTGCACAGACATCAATGTTCTCCATAATGGGAAGTGCCTCAGGGGCATGCATATTGCAGTTTACACATCTGGCATTGGTCAGCATTACCCTTATGTTTCCTACCACTTATGTTTTCTAGGGTGGTGGGTAGTCTTTTTGGCCTTGCCTACATATGGCTCTATGGAGGCGGCAAAGGCCTTATCCAGTATCCAGATGCACAGGGGTAACAGGTGCAAGCCATCCCTGGAACAGCAGCATGGCTTGTCATGCTTGACATCTCAAGCAGACAGACATTAGACCCTCTTGGACTGACAGCTGTAACTGTGCCAGCTGTTAAACATGAGCATTCTGTGTTTGTACTGTGGCATCATTCTTGGTGAGGGTTGGATGCTGCACATAGCCAGTGTCATACCGGCCTGGGGTACATACTCAGAGGGATCATCCATGTCTCTTTTCATGTTGACCAGGGAGGTACATCTCAGGTCATTCACACCAGCATGGACATTGAGTGCATCATATTTCTGCGTGCTTTGGGGTGACCTGCGTACTTGTGTTATGTGTCATTTTGTGGCAGCCTACAGGCAGCTTACTCTACCCTTTCCCTTGTTCAGTCTGGTGAGTGGGACAGCAGTGTGTCTGCCTATACAGACACCTATTACAACTGTATCAGGCATGTTGTTTCTCCGTCTGGCCTGTGACTGTTTGGCACACCAGCTTTGCGTACTATTCGTTGCATGTGCTATGTTTGAAGGTTGTGGTTGCTTGTGATCTGCTTTGGAGGCTTCTGTTGGTGTGGTGTGTTTGTAATTAAGGCCTCCAGGAATATTTGTCTGTGTTTATATGTTTGGTTTACAGTTGTGGTAGGTCTATGTGGGACTGGGTTTGTGGTGTATGTGGTTACCTTCTCCTCCTGACTAGTTTTGACAGTACTGAGTTGGTGGAGCTCAACCTCTGGTTTGGATACATGGTTGCATCTATCACATATATTTGTATTTATTGGGGGGTGTTGTGGTTGTCTGTGTACTTGGGACTGGTGTCACATTGCCTCTGGATTCACAGATTCTACGTGTTGTGGCTGGACTTAGTGGATTGTATGTGTGGACATATGTTATTGCCATACTACTGGTCAGTGATTACTTCCCTTTTTATGTTTGCTCTATCATGTGGTAGCTTCCTCATTCTCTTGCATGGTTTGGTAATGGCTAGAGTCCAGCATGCTAGATGCCTGCGTGTATGGCATTGTGTGTTGTTGTTATTTGTGATTGCATACTCCAAGCATTCCTGGCTGTGTTCATGGAATGCCTGTATAACATGTTCTGTGGTGTGTCCCATATTCTGCACTTGCACAGGGCCTTTCGTGGATTCAACATCAGTTTGGAGGGCTGCAACCTATGCTTTACACATGTTTTTCACTGTGGTATTTTGGCCAGGGACTGGGGTCGGGATGTGTATATCCAGTGTGATTACTCTATGGTCTGGTCTTACCAGTGAGGGATACACTTCTCATCTTGCCATCCAGTACACATGTTGCTGATTATCACATACAGTATGCTTACCCCTCTTGTGGGAGTGGTACATTGTTCCTGGGCATTTTGGTTTATGGATTCTGGGAAATTTTCTCCTACTGTGTTGGTGCTAGTATAATGCTCCTGGTGTATGTCTGGGTATTTTCAGTCAAGCAATATAATGTGGTTTGGGGGGCTTGATATATTCATGTATTCCAACATAGGCCAGGTGCAGTTCCTGGTATTAGGACAGTAGTCTGCAGCAGGCTATATACTGGGAGGCGGTTTTAGCCATTGGTATTTGACCATGGCTAATCCATGCTGCTTCTTGTTGTGGTACCAACATGGGGGTGTGGTTATCCTTGACATTTATTGCTAGTCACCCTCCTTTTGTAGCTTGTTCCATGTTTTGCGACTGTACAGCATAGTATGAGGTGTGACCTGGTAGTGTTAGGGTGCTGATGTGAGCCTTGACCCAGTTCTCTATTACAGGACTGGTATCTACATTCTCCATACTGTGTGCATTTACACTGCACACATCTTGCTGTTTAGACTTTTGGCATTGGGTAGCATTACATCTAGGTTCCTATCCCTTGTGGAACCTATGAAGGTGGGTTTGTGTTTTGAGACTTACCTATTCAGGGCATGCTGTGGGTACTGACAGCCTTTGCCAGTATCCATGGGGCATGGCATGATAGGTACATGCCACCCCTAGCAGGTGGTGTATCATGTCATGCTCCGCATGTCTTCCCAGCCTGAGACACATTGGCTCCCCTTTGACTAACTGCATTACTTCAGCCAGTTATTGCACTTGATCATCCCATCGTCATTTTGTGGCTTCATGCTTGGTGAGGGTGGATGTTAGTCAGGGTGCTCAGGTGTGCATATAGTACATGGTGTTACATTACTTAACACATGGCATTCATGCCTCAGGTGGTGCTGCAGGTCATGTCATTTTAGGCATCCATGTTATTATTTGAGTGAGTCAGAGGGGGTATCATTCCCAGGGTTCCTACTGAGCAAGTGTATGTGCTATGCGTTGCCTCTTTGCCAGGGCCAGGGCATACTGGGCACGCCTCCTTCTGCCTACTGGGGCAGGCTCAGGTTGTTCCTCCTCCAAGTCACGCACTGCCTGTGATGGCCTTGGCAATGGTGGGAGGCTGTTTGGCCCAGCCCTATGCTGGTCCTGCTGCAGCTGTTTTCACAAGATCATATTATGTAGCATAGCACATACCATGACAATTTGGGTACATGTAGTTGGTGTGTACTGCAAGGCTCCACCAGATGTGTCCAGACACCGGAACCGTGACTTGAGCAGCCCAAACACATGCTCTATTACATTACGTGTTTGTGCGTGTGCCTCATTATGGCATTCCTGTTCAGGTGTGTGTGCGTTTCGGATGGGTGTCATCAGCCACAGCTCCAGTGCATAACCTGCAACCCCCACTAGGTGTTCGTGTGGGACGTCCCCATTGGCAAATGTCTGGTACAGCTGCGTCAAATGCCAGATGTGGGAATCATGGTAACTCCCAGGGCAGCCAGCACACACATTCATTATTATGCCCTGGGCATCACACATGACCTAGCAGTTGATGGAGGGGAAGCCCTTGCGGTTAATGTAGGCCCTACCCCGCTCACCGGCTGGTGCTTTGATGCATATGTGCGTGCAGACTATTGCACCCACTACCTCAGGGGATTCCGCTATTTGCTGGAAGAGATGCATATTGCTGGCCAATACCTCACGGACATTGGGGAAATATACATGATCACCGACATGTGCTGACATGGCATCCAGGAACTGGTGCAGTGCCCTGGAGGCTGATGCCTGTGATATCCCCATCATATCGCCAGTTGGTCTCTGGAAGGTACCTGTTGCTAGTATTCTTAGGCCAACACATACCTTGGTTTCCACTGGGATGGGTTCCCCTCTGTTGGTTCTGTGTGTGAGGCGTGGCCTGCACAGCTCAACAATTTGCTGCAGGAGCTCTCTGTCCACTCTGTAGCGCTCTACTATCTCCAGCTCATGTAACCCATGGTAGGTGACCCTGGGCCTGTACACTCTTCTCCATCTCTTCATTTTGGGTTGTCTGGCACCATCTGCATTGTCACCACCCTCAGCAAGTCGCCTATGTCTCATTATGACAGCTATGGTAGCCACTAACATTTCTGCTCTGAGTGAAGCTTTTTCAGTTTTCACTTCTATTAGCTTACTCCTGTCTTGCAGTGTCTCTTAAGAGAAAC
Organism: Protopterus annectens; assembly: GCF_019279795.1. NCBI lineage: Eukaryota > Metazoa > Chordata > Ceratodontiformes > Protopteridae > Protopterus > Protopterus annectens. Next base: position 1,498,934,259 of record NC_056728.1, read on the forward strand.
ATCCTGCACTACTGTTTGCAGTGTTTTAGGTGCTGGGCTGGGCTACTATTCTGCCTGTGTAATTGCCTGCTTCTAATTGTTTTCACCTACTAGCTTCAGCAGTTATCCCTGCTAGCTTCCTATTAATTCTGTTGCTTCCTTTTTCCTTTCTGTTTCCTCAGGGGGGAGCAACGTGCATACCAGCAGAAATACGCTCACAGTGGCTTACACGGGCGCACATGTGCTTACACAGTTCAGAATCTACTTATTCGGGTTAAAATGCGCACACACCCACGCAAACACTGTTACACATCTGCCAACAGCCTCCAACATACTCAGCCTGCCCTACATGCGTGCACACCAGCGCAAACAGTGTTAAACATCTCCCAACATGCTCCCACATGCTCAGTCTGCCTTACATGCACGTACACTGCCCTACTCGTGCTTCATGGTGCGCACACGTGTGCATGCACACCCAGCAAGAAACTCTGGTGTAAGTAACAGTGTACACCTTCCATTTCTTGACTTTCCCTGACTTATCTAGTGGCACACCTCTTTCCATGATCTGTGTCTGTCATCTGTCATGTTACACTGACCTCCAATGAACTGCATTTCTTTCTACCATTCCCCCCTGTGATGTCACCTATCTCCTACTCTATTCCCCCCCATTATGTATCTCTTACACTACTCAGACTGTGCTCATTTGCTATGTGACTGTGAGATTCAGTATCCTAACCCTCATTTACATGAGATTGCCTACTAATGCTTAGTTACATGTCTTAGACTCAGCTTCCCCCCTTAGCAACCACTACACGGTGGCCATGTTGTTTTTGGTCTGCTGGTCCCTGCATTGTCATTCCATGTATTGCATGAAACCCACATTTGTGGGTTTATAACCTTCTTTTTTTTGTTTTTATACAGAGCAGCCCATTTGCGCAGGGCTGCGCTGGGTTTAAACATATTTTTAATATTTTTGCATCAGGTTACCTTGCCAATGGCCACATATTTGGCCATTGGCATGCTGCCTGAGACATATGCACCCTTTTTTTGGAGCTGACATGGCTCCGTTGTGGAATCTGCAGAAACGTACTCAGTTGTCAACTGAGTACATTTCTGCAGCTAAAACGTCTCTTACACGGACTGGTTTCTGCTTTGTGGGTCGCTAATACACCTCATTTGCATACCTTTTGGCTGCAGGTGAGGTATTTAGCATGTCCACGCCCAGTCCGTGTAAGAGACGTTTTAGCTGGTCTCTTACACGGAGTTTAGGGCTGTTCCTGGATTGCGAGGCTTGCATGGAGTGTTGCACGTCTCTTACACTCCGTGCAAGCCTTCGTGAATCCTGCCCAATATGTATTGGTTTACAAATTGACTCTATCACATTTTTAGCATAAAATATTTCAGATAGTCAAATAGCACAATATAATATTCAGCTTTTTAAAGCTGAGTATAGAGCATGCAGTAGACTGACTCCTGGTCATGTTATTGTAAAGACTTAATCACTTGCTAATTGGGGTTCAATATTACAAATACAACCAAACCTCCCAAGTAACAAGCAGGCTCAAGGGAAATTTGTTTCCCAGGTTCATCATTATAGTGGCATTGTAACTAATGTTCACCAGTGAAACATCATTACATTAACATCATAGGTTCATAGATTAGTACTAGGCTAACAGCCCTTCTGAGACATTTTAAGCCTAGCCAATTACCCCATGTGAGAATCAAACCCTGTACCTTGTAACTATAAGGTAAACACCTTATCCATTATGCCAACCTCCCACCTTCAGTGTCCAGAATATACCCAGAAATAATTTAATTGCTGACACATTAACATTATCACAGTTTACAACACACAGCGTTTTCAGACATTCATAAATGGCATAAAATAGCAGTCAACTATTTATTCAAAAAGGAAGGAGTAATGCAGTCTAACGTTTTGAAAGTAAATGAATATATAAAACACAACTGAAAAATCATTTTACATATTATACTGAAGAAGAAGATGTTTAGACTATTAAAGTGCCTGATGTTTACTCACCTTAATAATTTAGGTGTACGGTAATAGACTGTAGTTCTGAATATTTTACATTAATGGCCACTTTAAGTGTACCTTAATGTTTTTGTATTATCAATCGTATATTTAGATAACATTGATGTTTTATAGGTACATAAGTTCAGAAGTTTGATTGTCAAACTTAGAACCTGCTGGCCTTCATGCAACTTCATTGCTGTAACCTCATGCAAGTATTTCCTTCTTTCTTTATATGTATAAAGATCAATTTTGCAGGACGTTAATGATTCACTTTTTCCATTTATAAGTTGAAGAGTACTCTTTAGTCTTGCTATGCACTGTATAATGTCTTTGTCATGTCCCTCCATTATTGATATTTGATTTAATGTCAGATTCCCAGTTCTGGTGTTAACTCCTGCAGTCATACTTTTCAGATACAGACTTTCAAACACAACCAAGCATTGTCTTACAGACAGGCAGAGGTCATTTTTTTGGAACCTGTTATAAACAGAGTGTAATGACAGTAGATGAGGCCTATTACAGAGAATTAATTGTACCGTTTCAAGATCATTAAGGAGTCCAAAAGTGCTGCGATGTATTTAATACTGGGTCACATCAGTGAAGCATGAAATGCTATAATGAGCTCTGTAAAGTGAATGAGCAAACATGCCCTTTGGATCTAGATAGGCTTAAAAATATACTATTCTAAAAGTGGTGATATTGCTTTAACATTTCCCAAAAACGATTACACTTCCCCACACAATGAATCAATACCGATATTCAGTTCAACAGAGTTTATCAGTTTCCAGAACATAAACAAATGATAAACAAATATGTATTACTGCCCTTTACAGTCCTCCTGTTGACAATGCAGCAACACTGGAAGATAGCTTACATTGGATATCCATAACAATTCCACATCACAAAATAAGTCTGCTAGATGATTTCAATATCATTTGGTTGGACATTGCCTCTTAACTCCCCAACATCCATCATGAACTGCATATGGTTTCAGACAACTAATTACTAGTCCAACACATTATAGAGAGGCATCCAACTATTTGCTAGACTGCATCCAAGTATTAGACCCTAGCAAATTCATCAAAACAGTTATAATGTCGGACTCTCTCAGTGACCATCCCCCAATCTATACAATCAGACATCTCATACAGCTACTTAAACGGCATGTTTATAAAACAACACATGACCTGTCAAAGTTTAAACTAGAAGTATTCATTACAATGTTATCATCTATCGAGTGAAACATCCTAACAATCCTCCACTTAGATGAGGATGTAAATGAATTCAATAAAACTTTCCTAAATATCCTAAACAGCCGTATACCTCCTAGAAGGAAGTAACTAAAAACAAATAGTGCAATTTGGTTATCCAAAAAAGTAGAATGCTAATGCAGGATAAAGAAAAAGTGTGGATAGATTGCAAAATTATAAAACACCACAATTTCTCAAAAACTTCAGAATGTTCCACAACCATACTAAAACACAAATAAATAAAGACAAAAACTATATCATAACAGCATTCAGAGCAATAGGAAACATAAGCCTAAACCATTCTGGTCAACCATTAAAGAAATCTTACATCCCAGCCAGAAATTCAGCCCTAAACCCTTTCCCAATAGCTCATCACTCAAAGCTGCAACAGAATTCAACTATTTAATTGACAGAATAGCACCCCTAACAAAAGATTCCCCGTCATCTCATCCAAACCCTGCTCAACAGCCACATACCATCACATCCACTTTCACCTTCAAACTTGGGTCCACATCCTGCATACAACTACTCTTAAACAAACTCAAACAGTGCTCTACTTCACCTGATGACATTCCAAGTGAGTACCTTAAAATAACAACCAGTAGCATTGCCTATCCTTTTTCAATCCTTATAAACAGATCAATTTCAGGAATCCCACATTCCCTCTCTCTGGAAAAAAAATCACATGTTATTCTCCATACAAATAAGGAAATTCAATAAACATCACTAGGATTGCACTTATATCAAACTTATCGCCCCTACAAAATACTTGAACAATGTATTGAAAAACAATTGCTAAACTACTCCCTGCAGAAAGAACTCCTACCCGCCACACAACATGGCTTCTTTCTATCCCACAAAACTAACACTGCACTTTTATAGATACTGCTAATAAAGCTACATATTTTGGCAATCTAGTTCCCTTCTTAAGCCTTTGACACAGTTTGTCTCAGCAAATGTCTACTTCAAAAGTTCTTACTATGTCTGTGGTTCAAAAGCTACTTGCCTAATAGGCGTCACTCAGTAAAATGGCATTCCACCCTATACCCATACCTCCCAGTCACCACCGGTGCAAAACAAGTATCTATCCTTGGTCCCCTCCTCTCTAACATTCTCACCAACATCCTCCACATACCCACACAACTGGCCTCCCTAATACAGTATCCAGGTGACTCCATACTAATTTACACATCAGACAACCTGGCACATCTCCAGAAAAATACTCAAGAAGTTTTAGCAGCCACTGAGACATGGCTTTGTAACCCACAACTCCTACTCAACCCCCCTAATTAAAAATAACAACATTTAAAATTCTCTCTCTTAAGATTTATTGATGCACTACTCATGGCCAACAAGTGGTATGAAAACAAAACAAATATGACTTTGTTGATGTTGGTTATTTACACTTACTAAGGGAAAGTGTGACAATGAACTTTAACAATGCAACTACTGAAGTCACTTCTCATAGCATGTTATCAGGGATGATAATATTAAATTCAGAATACACAAAATTGCTTAAAGAACTTATTAAAAACTAGGGATGCTTTATCGAGCTAAAATTACACCTGTCACTACTTACTTCCTCCCTTCACTACTTTATAGCACATCCATTCTTATTAACATCTGGACATCATAAAAAACAAATCTTGAAAAATGCTATAATAAGGTGACTAAATTTGCAGCAAATACTCCTTTCAGAATCCTAAAATGCATACTTCTAAATAGGTAAAACTGGTTAGGACTACCTCATCATCTAACATAGACTCAGCTTCGTACCACATTTGAAATTATACAGCATCCATCTGATTGTCCAGCACAAAATATCATTCTACATAATTATGTTCCCACTTGCTCATTTCAATCCAGTGACCAAAAACATTCCTCTGTCCACAGACCTATCAAACCAGCTGGACATGATCTGTACTCTTACCATGTTGCTAAGGCCTGGAACTCCTTATCTATATCCATTAGATCAATACTCGCCAGTCTTTTAAAACTGTTCAGATATACTTCCTATCCAACATCTGGCTCTGTTCTTGCTCAGCTCCAGGGTATATTATATCCCTAAAGATGGATAACTACCCATTCATACCGTATGCCTCCTTAATTTCCCTTCTTCACTCACTTCTTAACTTCAAGCATTTTCTCTCCCTGAATCTCCATATAAATGGACCAAAAAAACTATTTTTTTCTTCTCATTTCATATTGAAATTCCAGTTTGTATTAATTTTAATTCCTCTAAACTGGTTAAAATTTATCTAAACATTAAATCATTGTCATATATGTTGTATATATTTTTACCAATGTGTTTACACTATGTCTAATTTGTTATAATTATTTAAAATATATATTTTTTGTATTATTTCTGAAGACTGTAAAATTATTGTTCTTAAAATGTTTTTGCAATACTTTATAGTGTTTCTCTCCATGCTTCCACTGAAAATAGGCACCTACCCATTTGGACTTTCCCAGTTATCAAATGTCAATACATAAACGAATAACAACTTTAATAGCTACACTCTCCCCAAAGTTTAAATTGCAGTCTACAATATAATTCTCCATGGGATTTGAAGACTGATCTCAATATGCCACATCAACTAATGTGTTCCTTCAAGGAGTAGGAGGCAATCACACTTACACAAGAGAGAGCAATAGCTCATTTGTTCCTATCTGATAATTCTTATCAGCCTATTCCTTCCTCAGAATCAGGCTCTAAATAATCCTGCCTAATCCTCCTCAAAAGGCAGTTTCAGAGCTTGGAATGTTTTCCTCACCAGGATGCATGTACTCTCACATACATTGATCTCCCCAGTTCTATGACAATCATATCCATCCATTAGGTATTCCTAATGTCACAGGTATAGCTACCTCAAATCAGGATGGACAAGCTGGAATTGGCCATTCAAGTCAATCTTCCCCAGCCTGGTCTTTCCAACATCAATGCTGCTAGTTGAACATGTGCAACCTGGTTCTTAGTCAGGGGTTCATCCCTCTATGCCATAAGGCCATATTAAATTTCTGCTTATTATTGTCCATTGATCTTTACTTATGGTGTTGTTTTCATAACTTGACCATTTACGTTGTAATTAAAACTGATATCCTTTTAGCCACACCTCATAATATTGCATCTGTTGTTATTGAATGTGAGATAATTGGTACTGTACATGGTACTTATTTTAGTTAACCACTTTGGATAATGTTGGCCTCTTTTATGAAATTAATTATGTTATCCAGTTTGCTGTTATCAAAATATTTAGTTATCTATATTCCATTTTGTATTATTAAATTTTAGAAGAATAATCAAAAAGGTAAGTGTTTCAGCTAAAGACCCAAGTGGAATATCAATGGTAACCCCAATTTGGACAGAGAGGTAACTCCCACACTAACTTTTTGTATTCTGTTGCATCACCACTGTTTTGTCCATGGAATTTCATTATGGAGTGGTATTTAACTCATTAACACCTATGTGGTGTGGAATGCCACACCTCTAGTAGACTAAATATCTAATACAAATCTTGAATTCCACAGCATTTTCAGAAAAATAAACTTAAAAACCATAAGATAGATAAATACAAATATTTATTAAACAGCAAAAGTTATTAAAACTGTATAAACAGCTAGGTTATCAATAAGAAGTTTTCTTTACACTGATAATAGTGCATTCGTAGTCTTTCCATTAATGCTATGATATACTATATCGCACATGAACCACAAATTATATTTTTTAAACTTTCAAAAATAATTTGTCATATCTTGGAAACTCTACAACATAGGTATATATTGTTAGAACAATATATGTTTTAACATGACAATAAGAAATTCCTCTATGAGCTTGTGTCTATTGAGATATTTACAGAAATATGAACATATATGCCTAATTGTATACTTAGCAATAAACATGAGGTTTGGGAATAAACCAATTTGTCCATGGACATATTTAGTTTAGGGGTTAGAAAGATATAAATGGGGTTGGGGGAGGGTGGTTGAGGTAAGAGGTTAAGGTTTAGAAGAAAAGGAAGGTTTGTTTAGTCTTTGGGAAGGGAAGGGGTAATTTATTAAGGGGAAGTTTAGAGAAAATGAGGTAGACGCAGGGTGGGACTTAGGGGGTTTATCTGAGTGTAACTGGTAAGGGGAAACATATTTGGTGTGATCTTGCTGAACTGCAGGCTTACGCCCAAGACGACCAGTTTGTATTCAGTGGACAAGCAGGCCTTGGATCAAAAGTAATTTGCATAGAGGAGGTGAGTGCTATTTTTTGTTTTCCCTACATGTGGTAGTTTGGGGGGGATAGCATGAATACAGTTGTGATTAAGAAAGCTTAATGATGATAGCTTATAGATTATGGCTGATTGCTGGGTTTGACAGCATTGGCTGGCTGGGTGGGTCTGAAAGGGACTGCTATGACTGGGTTTCTGGTGCCCTGGAATCAGTTTTGTGTTGTTCAGAGGTCTGGGGAAGATTCTTTATCTATTTTTATCTGTTCATTAGTTAGGTAAATCATTGGCAGGGTATTGATGGATAGCCCTTGTTTTGGCTTCTTATTGTCCACTCATTGCTTGTGCTGTAGTAGACTGGAAATTGTCCCCCTGGTTTAATTATTGTGATTGTGCAGGATAATGGTGATGCAGAATGGTCATTTGGTGATTATTTTCCCTTAGATGGTGTATTGGTGTTGGTGGTATGCTGACTCATGGTTTTCTGAGCCAAGAATAACAACTACAGCTGTTTCACATGCCATGAGGCACCCGTGAATAATGGTTGCTTACCATGCATGCTCAGCGTGGCTTAGCAATTAGGGAGGAGGGCAGGGAGGATTTCTGGTGTACAGAAGCTTGGTCTGTGTTTAAGAGGGAAGAGCAACAGCTCTTAACTGCTGAGATCTTAGCAGGATGGCCAAAGTTTGTCTAAATAAAGGAAAAAAAATAAAAGAAAGATAAGAAAATGAAGGGAAGAAAGGGAAGAGAAGAGCAGGTTGGGAAGGAGTTGGTGGGGGACAAGAAGGAGCAAATTATGTTCCTCAGGCATTAGATCTGCTAGTGTTGGGCTCACTGGAGGGGGGAATGAAGGATGGCTGCTGTTTTCTGTAGCCTGTGTGTCAGTCTGTGGTGTGAGTGGTGGTTCGGGAGGATTGATGACAGTGGCTGATGGCAGGTGATTTAGTTTGGACTTTCGTCTGATGTGTGTGTTGACACATGGTCTGTTGTGCTGGCAGCTTTTTTTGTTTGTGGAGCAGGGCTGGAGGTTGTCCTCTCATGTTTTGGCCTTCAACCTGATTGATGGCACTAGGGGGTGGATAAGCAGCATACACAGTCAACCATTTATCATTATTCAATGGCTGCTGTTTCCTCTTCAAAGAATGCAAAAGTAGTCAAAAGGCAAGCCCCTCCCTTTAAAAATCTTTATTGTTTCACATCTAACAAGAATAGATCCTATAATTTTAGATAGGCTCCATTATAATTCTCAACTTAATTTTAGATGCTTTTCTGGATATACTGATGCACCTAAATTGTTTGGCTCTGGTGAAATTCTCTCTTTTATGAACTGGTATCTCTGCAGACTGTTGTCATTGGTCACATATGTATCCACATGCTCTCATGTTGTTAAATATGAGAGAGAGTTTGGTTTTGTTTTCCTTGATTCTAAGTATGAGACTGCATGTATGATACTTGGTCCCACAAAACTTGAATATTTTTAGCTTTACATGACACATAAGTGTTCATACCTGTAGTGAAGCACGGTAACCCCTCCTACCCATCTCTATAGCATTTTCTGCTTGTAAAGAAGTTAGCATAATGCATTTTACAGCTGTCTTTCCTATATCCTATTTCAGTGCAATCACTTCATTGTTCCTTGATAATATGTTAAAGTCACAATTTCCCTTTCAGTTTTCTTTTGATATTAAATGAATACCTCACCATTGGTATCAACTGCTGAGGCCTAAATGGACTGCATAGTTAGATTTGGAGCACTTGACAAGAAAAGACAAAGTTTATAAATTTAGATCTAGACTTTTTCTGCTGACTGCAGAAATGTTGAAACATATATAGCATCTCCTTTTTTCTGCTGTATGTCTTATTTTCTGATTTCACCAACATACCTTTTTTCCTTTTTGAATTACATGTATAGTATTGCCTAACCAGTATATGTTCACGAACATAGAAAATCATAATATTATAAAACTCTGAATAGATATACCAAACAAGAAAAGTGTAGACATTGTACTGTAGAAATGAGAAGATAATTTCTCCCATCTGCAGTTTGTTTTGGTCTTCATCAACAAATGATATGTGTATATTAGTTAAAACATTAGTCTATAATTACACGCTGAAATAACTTTTCATGCTATCATGGATGATGGAGCAATTCATCTTTAAACTGACCATCTTTTCCTCCTGCTATTGGAAAACCTCATCGATGTTTGTAAACTTCCTAATTCTAGAAGATAATTGATTGTTTAAAGAAAAGCCCTGCCAGTGCTTCATTTTATTTAACATTACAAATATCATTATCTCATTGGATTTGTTTTGTTCTCGTGTGTGTCACTGAAAAGTTAGGTCAAGGTGTATTTTTCAAATGAGTCCTTATCCGAGACTAGAAGTAACATGACAATTATACATCTTAGTCTATAGTTCAGCAGACAGGCAGTGTGATCGGGTACAAAGAAATACTGATGGGGAGGGAATTTGTGATGCATTTGTTTTTCTGTACCATTTGGTAATCCATAGGTGTAGCAATTGTCCCTCTGGTTTTGCTGGCTTTGTTCTCATAAGTTATCCTGTAGCAAATCATTTTGCTGACTCAAGAAAGGAGTCAACAATTCATTTTCCTGTTCTCAAGTACCCATCTCTGACAGAAATGTTTCAATATTTCTTATCACTCCTTGCGGTATAATGACCATTTATCTCAGGTGTACGTGCTGAAAGAGTAAAGATTGTAGCATATCTGCTTTTTTTGTAAGGAGCTGTTTAGTCAACAAAAAGTGAGTTAAGCATTTTTTTTACTGCCATTCATCTACATAAAGTGACCTCTAGGATGCTTTATGGCACAATTCAAAAGAAAAACTTGACAGCATTTTTGAATGTAAAAATAATAGACGGGGGGGAGCGGAGCCTGAATGGCAATTTGATAGCAACAGAATTTTTGACCTCCATAAACTAATAAAACTAAACAGGGAAATTTTACCATTTTTAGAGAAATAATAACAAAACCTTATAGATAAACAGTCAAACTACATAAATAGTAATTTTAATGGACTTTCATTACAATTTTCCTGTCAGAATACTTGGAGATTATTTCAGTTTATGAAAACAAGCAATTCAAGGAGCTCACATCCTAATGCAGCTTTAAGAAAGGAACTTCAGATGATGACTACTATCCTACAGGAATTATCTTTGAAGATGGAAGACTTTAAAGAAAACCTAGAGAACCTTAAAATGCACTGCCAGAAACAGACTGATACCTTTAAGGAACTGTTACAACAGCATCAATCAAAAATTATGAGCATTGAGACCTCCCTAAATGACATTGAAGTGAGACTCAAGGAAGAAGAAACACAAAAAGAATATCTCCTGAAACAAAATACCTGGCTGATAAACAAAACAGACAACTTAGAAAATAGAGAAAGGAGAAATAACATTAGAATCTTAGGGTTACCTGAAAATACAGAAGGTGAGGATATAAGTTCATTCTTCACTACTTGGTTAACTGATTTCTTAGACTTAAAAGAAGGTTTCTCCTTTGTTATCGAGAGAGCTCACACAGCTCTGGGGAAATCTGCTACTTCATCTGCAAATTCCCCTCCCAGATCATTAGTTATAACATTTCTTTCATATTTGGGCAAAGAATTAATTTTAAAATCTGCCTGGAGGAAAGCTCCTTTAAACTATAATCAGAACTTGATAAGGTTTGACAATGATTACTCTACCAGAGTAATAGAACAAAGAAAAAAAGTATGGCCAATGATAAAATTATTAAAGCAAAACAATATCAAAGAGCAGCTTGCCTTTTCAGCTAAGATAAAAATTATTTATGCCAATGAAATGAGAACTTTTAATGATCTATAAGAAGCTTCCTCATTTATTAAAAATAATAATGTCATTTCTATCCCAGAAGATATGGAATGTATATCCCCATCTCTTAAAAGAATACAAGAAACAAGTGCCTGGACTGATGTCAGAAAGAAAAATTAAAAGACTGATCCTAAATTAAATGCTGCAAAAAATAATTGTTTTATTCTAGCCTATAAAAAATAACTATGGAATGAACTGTCATCAGGAAATACTTAAAATGAGAATGTATTTATCTTTTCATTTCTGCTTAAAACAAAAAAGATAAATAACCTGGAAGCATTGTTGCTTAAATTTGGGGTAATTTAGGAAATAAATTGTTCCTACAAAGGTACAGGTAGGTCAACATATGACCGTTTATTTTATTATAGGTTCATAGATTCATAGGTTGGTACTAGGCTCTCAGCCCTAGGGCCTATACAAGCCTAGACATAACAATTCCCTGGCTATTTCTTCCCACAATATTTACTTCCCTGTTAATTAACATTCATGTTTTATTTATCATAAATATCTATAGCATTCAAACATAAATAGCTTTTTTGTTATGATTTGTGACTGTCTTTATCTCTAGAATGCATTTTTCTTTTCATTTGTTTTACTTAACTAATCTGATTTGTCTAAATGAGGTGCTTTTTGACTTATTTGGTTTAATTTCATTTTCAGTGAGATTGTTATATTCTTTGTGATATTGAAAGGTTTTTATTATTGTTAGATTGTTATTGCTTGTACTTGCTGATTTGCACAGGTAACACCAGATCGGCTTGTAATGGATGCTTCTATGCAGAGTTATGTTTGAGCAGTTTCTTGACAAGTATATAGCTGTTGGTATTCAAAGGTGTGCTCTGGTGTTGGCAAATGCCATATTCAAATGATCGATAGTAGGTTTAAATATTTCAAGTATTGTCTGTGGTCATGGATACATTTTGACAGCTGTTTCAGATGATTCTACAGTGGATGCTGAAAAGGTTTAAGGGAATAAAAAAAACGGTAATAATTGGAAGTCGATATGGGGCTTACTTGACTGAATAACCTCTGCTGTGTTATTGCTTTACTGGAATTGAAGTAGTCTGGGAATAATAATGTATTTGTTGGGTAGTTGGGGATTATCTCGTTATGTCTATGAACTTATTGTTTCGTGGTTTTAGGATATCCATTGGTGTTTTCTCTTTTGAGATGTGTGCTGTCCTGTTGTTGGTCTGCTTCCTTTCCATTTTCTATTTTTTATTTTATTATGCTTGTTTTGATTGGATGGAGGGAAGGGGGAAAAGGAGGGAAGGATTACTTTGCTGAAACAGAGAAGTGAAGCGTTTCAAACATTCAGTGTCTCACGAGCGCTTTAGTATGCTTCTCTCACACTCCAAACAGCTTTTGTTTCACTTAGGTATCCATGGCAACAGAAAACAATAACAATCATCTCCAAATGGTGCTGGAAAGCTTCAGAGATGATTCTTGGTAGGCAATATCGCAGTAAATACAGATCTGATGTTGCAAATCTTTGTTCATCTATTACTATTAGGACTTCAGTTCCGTCCTTGGAACTGATACGGCCATTTCCAAGCTCGTGCCAGCCAAAAACTCTCAGCTAAGACCTGCCCATAATGCCCCTCTTCTAGTTACTCCAGATATCGATTGTCATATTCCTAGTCAGACGTGCTAGCCATCTCTCTCGGAGCTAAGTAGAAAATTGTCATTTTTTAAGATAGTTTCTCTTAAAAATTGGTTATTTTTTAGTCAATTTAGCCTTTTCTCACTGTCGTCTATAACCTAATTCTATTCCCTACTCTTTACCTTGGTAATTTAATTTCTACCATTAATGGTACTGTCCCTCTCTCCTGCCTTTGACAGACCCATCCTTACCATTTGTGGTATTTTTTAAATACTATCATTAGTATTCTGTCAAGTTTTTCTCTCCCTTATATATTTTTTTCTATAGGATAGCCTTGTTGCCTTACTATGTCAGACAAAGCTAAGTTGGGGTTTAAGCAGTGTGACAAGTGTGGGCGTAAGATGCGTAACTCAGATACACATGCTTGTTGTGTCTACTGTTTGTGCGTGGATCATATTAAAGCTGGCTGTTACATTTGTGCTAATTTTAGTAATCATACACTAGCAGAACATAAAAATAAGCTTATTTTAAAAGGGTTAATCAAGACACCTTTTTCGGAGGCTCTGTTTGGGTCAGAGGTCTCACCCCCTCCAAAGATCAAAAAACTTAAGGAAAAATAGAGTTACTCAGTTCCTGCATCTCTGTCAGTTATGGAACCGAGTCGGCTCCGTGCTTCGCTGGCGCCCTCAGCGCAGACCTCTTCGGCACCAAGCACTGTATCTTCTCCCTCAGTGCAGTCCTTGATATTCACTCCTATTTGGGTTCCAACCTCGGCACCACTGACTTTGGTGCCATCCTTGGATCCGACATTGGCTCCGATGACTGTACCTGCTTTAGCACCATCCTCGGCCACAGTGCCAACAGTTCCTTTGGCTTCATTGGCTCCAAAACATGAATATCTGCCAAGGACAAGATACTCTCCAACTTATCACCCTTTTTTGCAGCAGAGGTTTAGCCCCTTTCTAGAAAGACCTGATTCTCCTTCAGCAGCCTCGTTTAGATCCACTAGCAGTTTTTCTGAATTAGATCTAGTGCTGCTTGTGGATCAGCTTCTGGCAGCTAGTGGATTGCCCATTCCAGCTAGACCTTCCATCCCTTTTGGCTAGGAATCTTTTACTACATCTTCCCCTGTTTATCCCCTTTCAGCCTCTACCCAGATCCTGGAGATCTCAGTACCGATGTCCACTCCAGTGCATACTATCCCGGCTCCGACAGCAGTTTTTCCCCTGTCATCACCAACCAACCTTACTGTACTGGCTCCAGTGGAGCCAATGCTTTCTCAGAGCAGTGCTTGGACTGTCTGTACATTGGAACCTAGCCCGGTGCCTATTTCCTCACTGGCGCCATCTATATCCATTGCTCCAATGGCTTCCAGTCTTCTCGGAGCTCCTCACCTGGAGGTGGTCTCCTCAGGGCAGGGTGTCACCCTGGTTCCGAGGTTGTCCTTCTCGGTTCAGAGCTCCCATCCCTCCTCGGGTGGGCCTGCTGTCCAGGTGATGGAGAGGGTTCTTCACTCTGAAGGCTCGCAGTCAGCACCAATGACATCAGTATCACAACCCCCCCCCCTAGCATGCACCTCTCTCAACCCTCTTTTTTGTGACCCCGGGCATGGGAGTCACAAAGAACTCCCTTTGAAGGTAACCCCTTCTCTGGAGTCCTCCTCAGAAGATCCCAATGGGGAGCCACCCCAGAAGAAACGGTGAAAGAGGAAGCAACTTGATTCTCTGGAGGAATCTATCACTGAAGACACTGATTGTGATGAGGGGGAAGGGTCCCCATGGTCTCCCCCAGATGACATCTCATTCAGGGCCATTCTTGAAATCCTCAAGCAATGGGATGACTGGAAGTCCTCAAACCCTTCTTCTGAGAAATTGGTGTTCTTGCAGGCCTTCAGTGCCCAGCTATCTACTTCATGGGTAACCCCACAGGTAGATGACCATGTTAAGCTCGTTGTGCAGTGTTCCTGGAAGGCCCCAGATAATGTAGAACCTGTCCCCCGGAGGCCAGACAAAATTTCATCTACACCTGAAGACCAGCCCCACTGGTCCAAGCAGTTGACAGTTGATTCTATTGTTGTGGCGGTGGCCACCAAGAAGGAACTGGCAGAAGATAGTTCCACTGTCCATCTTTCAAACAGGGAGTCCTGGACCATGGACAGACTAGGGAAGTGGGCCTATGCTTCAGCGACCTTCGCCATTCACTCGCTGAACTATCTGGCACACTTTACTTGCCTCCAAAGAGACCTAATTTCCAAAATGTCTTCCTCTTTGGTGGGGGTACTGCCTGATGAGGTGCGTGATGCTGTCACCTCGAGTCTAGCTTCCCTTGAATCCATCTCAAACTCCTCAATGCATTTGATATCTCACACCACCGAGGGGGTCATGAGACATAATGCTTGGATGTGGTTGTGTGACTTTGCAGACCCCTTTAAATCTTCCTTCGTCAATGCACCTGTTGATGAATCTGCACTTTTTGGACCCAACATATGAGACACACTTGCACATAGTGAGAAAGATGGAAAGCCCTTGTCTGCTGTGGACATATGCTTTTCCAACCCCCAGAGGTCCTACTTCAGGAACCAGAAGGGAGGAAAAATGTGGTTCAAGAAATCCCAAGGATCTTTTTGTGACACTCGTGGTGAACAATCCCCCTGGGGCAGAGGGGGCAACACATATGGAAGATGCCCCTTTCGAGGTAGAGGGGGCCCACGTAACCAGGTTGCTAGAAATTCTTTCTCTGGCAGACCCTACCAGCACTCCTGAGCAGCGGCCCGATTATTTTCCTCTAGAAGCAGTCGGGGGTAGTTTTTCTCTGCACCTACCAGCCTGGTATCTTATTACTACTGATGTCTGGGTGCACAGAATAATATCCAGAGGCTACCAAATGCCATTTGATTTCATTCCCAGACCCATCAAAAGAATCCCCAATGTACCACCCAATCAGAGGGAATTAGCAGCCTTAGAAATAGAAAAACTGCTAATAAAAAGAGTCATCTAACCAGTCCCACCAGACCAGACAAGATCCGGGTTTTACTTGAGGTTTGTTTTAGTACTACAAAAGGCAGGGGACTGGAGCCCAATCCTGGATATCAGCCTATTGAACAAATTTATCAAACCTCAAAAATTTCGGATGGTCATGGTACATTCCATTCTTCCCTTCCTTAGGGAGGGACAACTGGATGTGCCCTATACATCTCCAGGACACGTACTACCATATAAAAATGGATCACTGCTCCCGGAGGTCTCTCCACTTCCGATTGTGAGCCAATCACTACCAGTTCAGGGCACTGCCATTCGGTCACTCGACAGCACCTCAAGTGTTCACCAAATTTATGGCAGTTGTGGTAGCTCATCTTTGACTATAAGGATTCCAGGTATTTCTGTATCTAGACGATTGGCTCCTTACTGCTCAGACCAGGAATCTCCTAGTCTGCAGCCTCTCTTACACTCAAGGTCTTGATCTCCACTTGGGGATTACAGTCAGCAAGGACAAGTCTCAAATGTCCCCAATGAAGACACTGGAATTCGACACAGCATCCTGTCAAGCATCATTCCCCCCTCACAGGTTTTCGAAAATACAACACTAAATCCAAGACCTTCTTCCTTAGACCTATGTACCAGCATATCTTATACTGCAACTCTTAGGCTCCATTGTGGTTGCCATTACATAAGCACCACTAGCGGGACTGCACATGAGAATCCTGCAGTGGCTCCTTTCTGCACAATGGTCATTTCTAACTCAGCCACTCAACCACATGATACGTCTTACAAACCATTGCAAGGAAGAAATGCTATGGTGGATGAAGTCACAAACCAATCTTTGGTGTCGACCAATCTGTCTTCCCAGCCTACAGCCACGGTGACCATGGATGCTCCCCTATTAGGGTGGGGGGAGGGGCATTTAAAGGGAAAAACAGTCCAAGGCACCTGGTCCCCCATGGGGACCAATTTGCACATAAATGTCCTGGAACTGAGAGCAGTTCTTTTAGTGTTGCAAGCGTTCCATGCATCCCTACCCTCTAGGACCATTGCAATTCAGTCAGACAACATGTTAGTCATCTGGTATGTCAACAAGAAAGGTGGTACCAAGGCTCACCCCCTGTGTTGGAAAGCCATGAGGATTTGGCACTGGGTGACATCTTCCGACCACTTTCTTATAGCAAAGCACATTCCCGGGAGTTCCAACCTTATTGCGGAAAATCTGAGCAGGAACATCCTGATGCCTCATGAGTGGGTCCCTCAACCCTGTAACAGTGGATCAGATCTTCCAATGCTGGGGAAAGCCTTGCTGCGATCTGTTTGCTTCCCCCTAATCTACAAATGCAGAAGCTACTTTGCTCTGATCCCCCATCAGGGGGAACCACCGAGGGATGCTCTAACGCATGATTGGCCTCCGAGTCTTCTGTATGCCTTTCCCCCATTTCCCCATATTCCAAAATTTCTCAAGAAAGCTCAGAGGTTGAGAAGCAAAGTGATCTTCAATGCCCCCTACTGGCCCCGTCAAGTCTGGTTCCCATTTCTATGGCCTCATCTGATTCACAGCCCATGGATCCTGGATCATTCACAAGACATGTTATCTCATCCTCAGGGACTGATTCATCCGAACCTCCACAATCTCAAGCTCACAGCTTGGTTCCTCCACTTCCAATGATTGCCAGGCTGCCTGACATGCCATCTCCTGTTCGTGAAATACTTCTGGCTTTACACGAGCCTTCCACCAGGAAAGTTTATTTTAGTAAATGGACTAGGTTCTCTATTTGGGCCAAAGATCAGAACTTAGACCCTTTTTCTATGCCTATTCCAAAGATCCAACAATACCTGGCTAGTCTTTTACATGCAGAAGCCTCAGCATCGATGGTCACTGTACATTTAGCAGCTATCGTCAATTTTCATAATGGACTTGATAATTCTCCGATTATGTCACACCACCTGTGCAAGACATTTTTGCAAGAAGTATTACATGTTAAACCTCAGGTCAAGCTTCCCATAGAACCATGGGACTTGACTTTGGTACTTCAGTCTCTCACAAGTCCTCCTTTCGAGCCCATTGATTCATGTGATTTAAAATTTTTGTCATGAAAAACCTTACTTCTAGAAGCACTTACCTCAGCGGGAAGAG
The DNA here is from genome assembly GCF_019279795.1 of Protopterus annectens. Taxonomy (NCBI): domain Eukaryota; kingdom Metazoa; phylum Chordata; order Ceratodontiformes; family Protopteridae; genus Protopterus; species Protopterus annectens. The sequence goes on from NC_056728.1 coordinate 1,498,952,310, forward strand.
TATCCGAGCGGCAGGCCTTGAGTGTCAAGAGAGCTTACTTGATCTTCCATATGGATAGGGTAGCTCTTCGTACTGACCCTTCTTTCTTGCCCAAGGTCATTTCTGGATTTTCCATTAACCAATCTATTGACCTGCCAGTTTTCTTCCCTCAGCATTCTAATAGAGGGGAGTACCTTTTGCACACCCTTGATGTGCATCAGCAGCTTCGTTGTTATTTGGACAGGACTAAATCTTTCAGGAAAACAGATCAATTGTTTGTGGCCTTTGCAGGACCCAGATTGGGTAAACCTGTTTCCAAAGTGACTTTATCCTCCTGGCTTAGAAACAGCATTACCTTTATCTACCAACAGAATAAGCTATCCTTACCTTCCAGAATAAAGGCTCATTCTACCAGGTCTATGGCTACTTCTGTAGCATTTCATTCCAGAGCCTCTATGGATGATTCCTGCACAGCAGCCACTTAGGAAAGACCTCATACCTTTATCTCTCATTACAAATTGGATTTAGCTTCCAGGGGATGAGCAACTTTTGGTTCTATGATGCTCAGGAATATCCTTCCTTAGGGCCATCCAGGACTCAAGTAGCTGGGGACTTGGTCCTAATAGTAATTAATGAACAAAAATTTACAACATCAGATAAAGAAGTTATGTCTTACCATAACGTTCCATCTGTGTTGTAGATCTTTGTTCATTCATTACTTCCTGCCCTCCTTCCCCCTGCCTGGACTCCTGGTGGACTTTAGGAACTCCTGGTTAGGGTTTTTGCTCAGACAGAGCCTTCTACTATTTTTTCTATTTCTATGTCTATTATATAGGGGCAGGCAAACTCGATCTAGAGTAACTAGGAGAAGAGCATTATGGGTAGGTCTTAGCTGAGAGTTTTTGGCTGGTGCGAGTTTGGAAATGGCCGTATCATTTCCGAAGATGGAACCGAAGTCGAATAGTAATAAATGAACAAAGATCTACAACACAGATGGAATGTTATGGTTAGACATAACTTCTTTTTTTTCAGTTATATGTGATTCTTCATTGTCATGTAAAAGTAGGGACTTGGGAGGGATAAACTGTACTTATCCAGTTTTATTGGGAACGCTATGAGAAAGAAATTCTATATGTTTATTATACATGATTGTACTCATTGTTTTCTGTGCATTAAGATGTAAGTGTGCACTCCACCTCATTCATTTCTCTTTTTCCAATTAAGTGAGATTCTTCAATGATTTATCATAATAAATTGTCTTAGCTGCCTTTCTTTTAATAACTCATCTGTAGTCCTTTATTTTCAGAGACTGATAAAAAATAAAGAGTAGGTAGTTTATATTTAAAATATCATCCTATTGGCAATTATGGCAGTGAAAGTTTTAGAGCATGACTGCATTCCAGAGGTTTTTTTTTAATGCATTTTATTTTGCTTTTCCAAACTGTGTAACACATTCCATTTAACAACATACATACAATTGATGGTAAAATATAAAAATGAGCAGTATAAATTCAAAGATGAACAGTGTATTCCAGAAATGAAAAAAATGTAAACTGACTTGTCAAAGCTATTATATTTTCATAGCTTGTACCATATGTTCTACTTGCTTGTTGTTGTAGGGATGTCTAGGACTTGATATAGTATACATAAAATCCCATTGCTTCATAGATGTATGAAATTCTTAACTTACAAACTGCAGACTGTTTAACACAGTCACCAAAGTTTTTTTTTCCTGCCAGTGGTCTTGTATCATATCAGTGCATCAGCATATTGGCCAAACTGCTTATAACAGTGTTCAGTTGTTTGTCAGTTAGTAAAAAGATGGTAGAGAATGTAGATCGAGGGACATCTCAACATTATCTTTGAATACTTTGGGTCAGGAAGGTTGACCATATGGATCAGGAGGCTCTCTCAGCCCCCTCTCTAATAAAGAAACTACAATTAGGGATTGCCCTGACTTTATTTTTCTACCCCAGATACAGATAACAGATACATCTGACATGTGCTGATGGGTATCTTTGGAGTCTAACTCCATATGATACATTTGGTCCCCTTAACAGAAGTTCCAAGCCATTTAGAAGAAGCTGATAGCAGTAACCCTAATATGTGTGTGTGTGTGTGTGTGTGTGTGTGTGTGTGTGTGTGTGTGTGTGTGTGTGTGTGTGTGTGTGTGTGTGTGTTTGTGTGTGTGTATCTGTGTGTGCGTAGCAAGTATGTGTGTGTCGAGGGGATTAGTCAAGTATTATCTAGGCAAGACAATATCTATAACTGAAGAAGGTACTATGTTTAACTGCATGTATATTACATCTTGAGCTTGCAAACAATACTTTAATATATTTTTAAAGCCCTTAATTCGTTAACATGTGTAGTGAATGTCTCCAATTCCGAAATTATTCTATTGCAAGTACAGTTTTGAAAGTGAAATGTATTATAGCACTGGATGTTAGATTAGATGTTTAAGATGTCCTTGGTAGAATATAATACATTTTGTTATGGCAATTACAGCAGTGATCAACATGATGAACTTTTTAATGATAATGTTCTGTTTAATCTTTTAACAGCTTTAATATATTTAGTACTATTGCTTACTGATTCAGTGAAAATGTACAAAACAACCTTCTCTATTGCACCCAACTTATGAATTTCCATATTATTTATTGTAAAAAAGAGATGTGAATATACCTGAACTATCTATAGCAGATAATTCCTGGATAAATTAATATTATAATTATAGCTGTTCTATTAATTTCTTAAATAAGTAACTCTGGGCAAGATTAAAAGCTACGCTGGTAGAAAGTAACATGCATGAGTTGTTAATCTGATGTAATTGGTAGATCACATAATAACTCAAGTTACTTGTTTAGATTGATTCTTTCTTCCAGAAGCTTATCAGGATCATGTTTAGCAGTACGATATTACTTTTTGTTTAAGTGCATCTCAATATGACATCAAAATAAGGTTATGTAGAAAAGTCAGCATGAATTGTGACACCTATAGAATATAATTGTTATAATTCTGGGATAAAAAGTTTATAATATAATTATAAACAATATTTCAGACTTTTTTAGCTTCTGGGAAAATGTAGAACCTTGGAATTGAATATGTTCTTAATCTATTACTTCAGACATTGTTTCTGCATGACAACTAATAGTTAATACTGATTTGGTTCTTCATGGCACCTGTCTTTTTATTAATAGTTAGAACTAGTTAAAGAAGTTACACTCATGAATATCAAATAGATTAATTAACGAATCACAGTTTATACTCTTCTTCTTCTTCATTCGGCACTTCCCTGTTAGGGGTCGCCACAGCGGATCACGTGTCTGCTCATGATTGGCAGTGGAGTTTTACAGTGTCGAGTTACCAGCCTGGTGCCCAACCTTCCACAGAAGACACACACGCACACACACACACACACACACACACACACACACACACACACACACACACACACACACACACACACACCTAGGGCCAGTTTGGAGTGTCCAATCCACCTAAAGCATGTCTTTGGGATGTGAGAGGAAACCGGAGCACCCAAAGGAAATGCACACAACCACAGGGAGGACAAGCAGACTCCGCACAGAAAGCACCCCAGCTGAGGATCAAACCGGAGAACCTCTTGCTATGAGGCGACAAGGCTAACCGCTGCACCACCATGGCTGACCGAATCAAAGTTTATACTAATTTACTATTATAACTAAAAAACAAGTCAACGAATAATATTCCTATGTCTTTTGAGATACAAGTTAATGTATATAATACCTTTTCACTGTGAATTGTAGTTTTCCAATGTCTAGATTAGTATCATTTTGTGATATTTGAGTAGGAGGTTATAGAAATTATGAAGCTATAGATGTTAACTGTAGATATTAGTAAATCTTTAGTTAAATACATATTAACCAAAGTGCTATGATGAATAGTTTCTCACATGAGTAATACCATTAGTGCTGCATCACAAGTAATACATTTATATCTATTAAGAAGAATATTTGAGGAATATAACAAACACTGTTTGTTCACATCATTTAAACTCTAACAGTTAAGTGTTTATGACTACAACTAAATGCTATTATCTTTAGTTATAGACAGTAGAACATTACAACATTATTTAATTGAGTCAGATTTTTAGAAACAATATATATATATATATATATATATATATATATATATATATATATTCTTTTGCACTATCTAATTATTATTAATTTCATTCATAAAACATTGATATTTCAATTGATCTACATTAATAATTTCTTTGAAGGTAAATACTCTTATAATCAGGAATTCCATATAGGTGATTACATATTTGAAATTTCTAGGGTAATAAAAGTGTTGGTTATAACCTTAATGTTAGCTTTTTTCTGATATAAAAGTTTTTTAGTCTTCATATTCTCTTTAGAAATGATTCTCCATATAATAGCTTAGTTTATGGGGCTCGGTGTTATTTTGTTTTTGTCTGTTAAAGTATGAGTGATAATCTAATAGACTTATTTTTATCTATTAGATTAGGAATGATCTTCATTCCATGTCTTGAGTGGAATTTAGTTATATTATTTGTTGTTATGTTTATCTTGCTATTATATATATTTTTTCTTTTTAATCCTGACCAAAATAGTGTTTTATTGATACTCATAATAGGAAAAAGATTGACAATCTGCTTTAAATACTTATACATAAAAACAACATTTGCTTTTATCAGAGCATTATGTCGAATAGTCAAAAAAAAAAAAAGAAAAAAAGAAGAAAAGATAAAGAAAAAGGAAAAATTCATCTTTGTGAATATATACTGATACAGATTTTACTTTACTATCCTTGAACACCAGTTGCTTAAATCATCCTAGTAAAAGATCAAACTTATTGAAATATTTAAAATTAAACAAAGCACAATTAGTCTTTTTTCAAGTGACACATTTCAAAACAAATGAAAGTTATTCCTGGAATCCTAAAGATTATTTAATCTTGCCTCAATCTACTCATAAAGCAAAGACAAAAGGTACAACAATCTTATGGAAAAAGAATATTATAATGCCAGAAATCTTATATAAATATGAAGATAAAGAAGGTCAAATTTAAAAACAGAATATGGACTTTGGTAAACCTATATTGGTTCCCTAGTATTAGAGTATGAACAGTTAAAAAACACATAGATTTTATATCTGATAATTGCAAGGGTAATTTAATAATGGGGGAAACTTCAACTGCATTTTAGATTCTTCTGAAACTACTAATAAGAGACCTCTTTGGACTTCTTCCATTTCGAAATCTTTTAAAAAATTGATCGATTAATTTCATTTATTAGATACATTTAATTTGAAAGATGATAAATCTTTATTGTTCTCTCACCAATACCGTAGATTTGGCACTCAAATACTAATTACTCAAGATCTACACTTAAAAATAATTAATTTCTCAATTACCCCATGCCCTTTCATGGACCATGATTCTTTGATTTAAAAAATCCAAACCGATTTCAAATCTTTAATCCTCTCCTATAGAATTCCATCATATATAGCAAAAATTAAAGAATTTTAAACCTTGGCTGTTGTCAGAATTATAGTTTTTTCTAGATACTAATTATACAACAGAAATCAGCAAAGTAATGATTTGAGACTCATTGAAAGCTTGTATATTTGGTAAAACTCTTAGCTGATATAAAAATAAAATAAAAGAATGTGATGCGGAATTATTAGATATACAATCCAAACTTGTATCAGCTAAAACTGAAAAAAAAACAAGATTCACTACAAATTAGAAAGAAAATAGAGAAATTAAATTAAAAAAATATAAAGTAATATTAACACATAAAACTAGTTTAGCTTTAGAAAAATCAAAAGTTAACTCCTTAGCCACATCTCCCAAATATCTACAAAATCTCTCCACAATAATTAAAATACAAGCCAAAGCTAATAACATTAACAACATTTATCATGAAATGAAAGGAAAGAAAGTATCGGATATAGCAGACATACTTGATGCATTTAGATATCACTACTTGAAACACTTTAAAAAAAGACAACTCTCATACTGATCAAATAAACTGGGATAATAATTCTATCAATATTAAAAAATACCAGAAGAATTAAAATCTGACTTACAAATGCTTATATCCCAGAGGGAAATTATTGACAGAATTAAAGAAGGTAATACTAAAAAAGCACCAGGAATAGATGATATCATTACTGAGTTGTATAAACTTTTTCCTCCAATGATAATTTCCCTTCTTCATAAAACTTTATTAGAAATCCAATCAAAATCATTAATACCCCCCTCTTGGAAATATTCTTTAATTACTCCAATCCTAAAAGAAAATAAAGCATCAAATTTATGTACCTCATATAGACCTATATCACTACTGAACAATGATTACCAGATATTCATGTCACTTTTAGCCAACAGAATGAAGATACCATTATCCAAAATAATCAATAATGACCAAACATGATTCATATATAATAGACATACTCACGATAATATCAAAAGGATATTCACTTTTATATATTATGTAAATAAAAAAAAATAAAAAGACACTTATAATAAGTTTGGATATAGAAAAAGCCTTTGACACCCTAAATTGGGACTATTTATTTACAGTTTTAATACAATTTGACGTTCCTCCTTGTTTCATTCATCTATTAAATAATATATATATATAAATAATTTAGCCTGTGTTAAATTAGGCCCATTCCCTTTGGAAACTATTCATATAACAAAAGGCACTAAACAAGGATGTCCTCTGTCATCTATTCTATTTGATTTAGTCATTGAAGTATTTGTGGAAATAATACATAATAATATAAAAATAAAAGGGGTGGATGTATATAATCAATATAATTCTAAAATAATGCTTTTTGCTGATGACATGTTATTAACCTTAATTAATTCTAAAGAGTCTTAGGAGTTGGATGCTCTGATTGAGAACTTTTATTTGACTTCAGGTCTTCACTTTAATAGATCAATGGTTTATTCTTAAATAAAAAAAGAAATACAGATTTTAGAAAACCATATTACAGGGAAACAACAATCAAAAGTATTTAGGAACAGTATTATGTAAAGACCTAAATGAGATAACATCAATAAACTACAACAATACCATTAATACAAGGAAATTTTATATTGATAGATGGAATAAAATAATGAGAAGCTGACCTTTTATTAAATACACTGAACTGAAGATGAAAACAATAAAAACATCCAGTAAACCCTTTCACATTCTGTCGAATGCTTCATCAGACTGTTAAATAAACTAGACCATTTTCACATTTAAATAACTTTGCTGTTCCATCATCCACCAATCATTATTGTTTCTTACTTAATGACATCAGTGCTTAGTTAGTTAAAAATCTTCTAGTTAAAATTCATGTATCAAACAATTCTCCATGTTAAAAACAAGTATTTGATTAAAAATAGATGCATCAATCTCATACAACTTTAAAAGTATGTGCATATCTCAAATTATATATACCCATGTTTAAAAACATAAACATATATATATTAAAACATCAACATATATGTTTTTATGTGTATACTATAAAATATTCAATAAAAATAATAAATATTAACACAGTACATATTAATGGATTCCTCTCTTATAATGATGCATGTGTAAGCCATCTTGAAAAATACTCAGCTAATAACATATAAACAATATTAATGTTTATTGTCTCTTGCTATCAAGAATGGTTTCATGGATACCTTATCATTTAAACCAGATAGTCTGTCTGCTTGTAGCCTCTTAATCCATCTTGTCTCTCTTCTTGTTCAGTGTAATTCCTATGATCACCTAACCTAATATTTTTATATACAAACTCAATGACAGTAAATTTAAAACCATGTGTTGTACCTTCACTGATAACATGTCTAGCTAGGGCATTACTGTCATCTTCCCTGTTTATGGCATAGACATGTTATCTAACTCTTTCTTGAAGGGTCCTATTTGTCTTACCTATATAAAAATGACTACATTTTATGGAGACTGCTAAATATATTAAATCTCGTGACTTGCAGTCTGCATAAATTGAAAAATTATATGGTCTTCCACTATCAGGGTGAATAAAACTGTTGCTATTGGACATGTAACCGCATTGGTTACATGTCCTGCAAGCAAAAGTCCCTTTACTATCGGATGTTAACACTGATTTATTGCTTTTCTCATAGCACAATAATCATTTGAGGGATTTTGTATTTTTGTAAGTAAATCTAGGGATATCTCTAATGAGTTGCTGTATATCATCATCTATGGTGAGAATATTCCAGTTCCTGTGGAAGATCCCCCTGATCTTCTTATTATTATTTGTATATGATACCACTGGCTTTTGTGGCTTTAGCATAACTCTTCTTTCATTTTGATGGTCATTCTACCTCTGTGTAGGTAAGGTTTACCACTTACTATCCTGTCTATTGCCCCTTCCTGGTGCAAACTCCTTCTTTCATTTAACATATACCCTCTCTCTTTGAATTAATTAGATAAGGCCTTTATGGTTCCCTGAAACCTAGCCTCATCTGTTGTGAGTCTAGAGACCCTAAGTGCTTGATCCTTTACTATATTGTGATAAATGTGTAGGGGTGCATGCTGGTGTGGTGTAACAGAGAATTCCTTCTACATTCTTTCCTGAATAGTTGTGTTTGTATAGTGTTACCTTCTTTCAGTAGTGTGACATCCAAAAATTCAATTTCCTGTAGTGACCATTTTCCTACAGACAGAAAACTTGTGGTGTCATTTATATATTGAATAAACTCTTTAAGTGTCTGTTCATCACCTCTCCATATTAAATAAACATAATCAACACCCTTTTATACAGCAATATATTCGTCTCATAGTAGGGGCTACGTACAATATAGGTGTACTCCCAATATACAATAACTTTGCGTATGAATTTGCACAAGGAGTGCCCATTACCACTCCTTTCTGTTGAATAAAATATTGATCTTCAATGTAAATACATTATTTTTTAGAACCAAATCCATTAATAGGGCACATCTCATTATTAGTTCCCTTGGCATATTTTTCTCAATCAAAAACAACCTCATATAGTCTACCCATATATCATTGGGAATAGATGTAAATAGTGATGTTACATCTAAATTCACCATGTACTCTGTCTCAACTTCACTAGGTGTATAGTCTGTAAGACTTTCCAAAAATTGTTGTGTATCTTTTACTACTGTAGGAGTTTGTTCCACTATGCTTCTTAGTTGTTACTCTATATATATATATATATATATATATATATATATATATATATATATATATATATATATATATATATATATCATTTCTGTTAGCCATCCCTTACTCAAAACTATAGGTCTCATGGGTGGGCTTTCGATGTTCTTATGAATGTACGTAATCCCCTAAAAGTGGGTATAGTTGGTTTCTCTATTAAATATTTATACAGATCAGAATCTATCACTGCACATAACAAGTCTTATAATTCATCATGCACTCCATTAATAACTTTGTTAAGCTTTACAAAATCAATATTCATATAAGTCTCTCTGTCATCCAAAAGATTATGAATCTTGGATTTATACATCTCAGTATCTAATACCACTACTGCACTCCCTTTGTCAGCATTTCTGATAACAATCACCTTATTTTCCTGTACATTTTTTAAGGCTTGTTGCTCGTTACTGTTCAAATTATAAAAATCATGTTTGACTTTAACATCTTTGTCATCATTCAACTTCAACAAATTTCTCTCACATGCTTTCTCAAATGACTCTACTAAAGGGTGCATTTGAGGAATAAAAGTCGATGGCTTTTTAAAAGTTCTATTAACATTCTCACAAGCAGTGTCTCCATATAAAAGTTTGAGATTTATGTTTCTGGTAAACATTTTTAAGTCAATTAGCATGTCAGTAAAGTCTACATCTTTTGCTGGAATAAAATATAAACCTTTATTTAAAAGGCTTCTCTCAAATTATGTTAAATGGTAGCTAGAGATATTAATGACTAAGTCTGACTTACAGGTTTCAGGACTTTTTTCTGAAACTCCAGTCTTTCTTTTAGAAGTTTCCGTTTCTTGGATCCCTGTAGCGGTGACCATGGCATTTTCACGTTCACCAGTATGGTTAGGGGGAAGAAAAAAATCCTCTGTGGAAGTAGTAGTAGAAGACATATTTACAACATTTGTTTCTTTTCTACATACATCTTGGTTTAGGTTTTTTGCATTACTCATTCCCGCTGAAGCTAGCGGTTGTTTGTTGGTATCCATCACATCGTTCTTACATGTAGTACTGTCATTTGTCATCACTTCCTTCCTGATGGGAGTCTCTACTACCCTCTTGTTCGACATATGAGGCTCACTGATTGGTTGAGAGACTGGGATTGATATATCTCTTCTTCTATCGATTGGTCCATCAACGGATTGATGGATTGACTGTTGCTGAATATTACCTCTCCCTCTCATTGGTTTGCGAGGCCATGCAAACACATTCCCCCTCTGGAAATCGAGGAAATCCCTTCCAAGTTTCTTTTTCTTAGCCTGCATCGGTTTATTTTCAAGTAATGACACATTAGCGCTGGCACTCACTAAAAAGTCACTCATCTCACTATGTGTCATGAAACCGGCCAATTCTTCCCATAGTTTAGTGAGTTCAAGCATTAAATATTTTTCTATCGACATATATTGCCCTACTAATAATTTCATATAACCACAGCTGGTTTCTAGGTTAAGTTGTTGCCATTTACTAAGTAATTCAGGGTAGGTATTGCCGAAATTCAGCATCTTGAGTATACGCAAACCACGTGGAACCCCTTTAAAGTTTATACAGGCTTCTATGTGCCTACGTTGCCACTGTGTATATTTCAGTTTCTCTAAAACTTGTTCTATTCTTCTCGTTAGTTGTAGAACATTAATGTTTCTGTCAATATCACTGGTTCCTCTCTCATTATTTGTTAAAGCAATTCTTGATAATTTCAGTAAAGGATTACTGTCAGCTAATAACAGTTTCTTAAACAAGGTTTCATTGTTATCAGTCACAGTTTCATTAAAGGAAAAAGCTGAATTCACCATATCTTTCTCACTGGTCACTTCCGTCATGTCCCATGCTTCAATGATAAAAGAGAATAAGTTGAGCAAAAATGAATCAGTCGCTAAGGGTAAAGTGCCATAAACAAAATGTAGAATCAAAATCCAAATAACCTTTTCTTGAGGCACAACACGACCATGAGAAGCTGACCTTTTATTAAATACACTGAACTGAAGACAAAAACAATAAAAACATCCAGTAAGTGCTTTCCCATTCTCTCAAATGCTTCATTAGACTGTGAAATGAACTAAGCCATTTTCACATTTAAATACCTTTGCTGTCCCATCATCCACCAATCATTATTGTTTCTTAGTTAATGACATAAGTGCTTAGTTAATTAAAATCTTCTAGTTAAAATTCATGTATCAAACAATTCTCCATGTTAAAACCAAGTATTTGATTAAAAATAGATGCATCAATCTCATACAACTTTAAAAGTATGTGCATATCTCAAATTATATATACCCATGTTTAAAAACATAAACACACACACATATATATATATATATATATATATATATATATATATATATATATATATATATATATATATATATATATATAAATAAAAACATCAACATATATGTTTTTACGTGTATACTATAAAATATTCAGTAAAAAATAATAAATATAAACACAGTAGATATTAATGGATTCCTCTCTTATAATAATGAATGTGTAAGCCGTCTTGAAAAATACTCAGCTAATAACATATAAAAATATTAATGTTTATTGTCTCTTGCTATCAAGAATGGTTTCATGGATACCCTATCATTTAAACCAGATAGTCTGTCTGCTTCTAGCCTCTTAATCCATCTTGTCTCTCTTTGTTCAGTGTAATTCCTATGATCACCTAACCTAATATTTTTATATACAAACTCAATGACAGTAAATTTAAAACCATGTGTTGTACCTTCATTGATAACATGTCTAGCTAGGGCATTACTGTCATCTTCCCTGTTTATGACATAGACATGTTCTCTAACTCTTTCTCGAAGGGTCCTATTTGTCTTACCTACATAAAAATGACTACATTTTATGCAGACTGCTAAATATATTAAATCTCGTGACTTGCAGTCTGCATAAATTGAAACATTATATGGTCTTCCACTGTCAGGGTGAAGAAAACTGTTGCTATTGAACATGTAACCACATTGGTTACATGTCCTGCAAGCAAAAGTCCCTTTCCTATCGGATGTTAACACTGATTTATTGCTTTTCTCATAGCACAATAATCATTTGAAGGATTTTGTATTTTTGTAAGTAAATCTAGGGATATCTCCAACGAGCTGCTGTATATCAATCTATGGTGAGAATATTCCAGTTCCTGTGGAAGATCTCCCTGATCGTATTATTATTTGCACATGATATCACTGGCTTTTGTGGCTTTAGCATATCTCTTCTTTCATTTTGATGGTCAGTCTACCTCTGTGTGGGTAAGGTTTACCACTTACTATCCAGTCTATTGCCCCTTCCTGGTGCAAACTTCTTCTTTCATTTAACATATACCCTCTCTCTTTGAATTCATTAAATAAGGCCTCTAGGGATCCGTGAAACCTAGCCTCATCTGTTGTGAGTCTAGAGACCCTAAGTGCTTGACTCTTTACTATATTGTGATAAATGTGTGGGGGTGCATGCTGGTGTGGTGTAACAGAGAATTCCTTCTACATTCTTTCCTGAATAGTTGTGTTTGTATAGTGTTACCTTCTTTCAGTAGTGTGACATCCAAAAATTCAATTTCCTGTAGTGACCATTTTCCTACAAAAGACAGAAAACCTGTGGTGTCATTTATATATTGAATAAACTCTTTAAGTGTCTGTTCATCACCTCTCCATATTAAATAAAGATCATCAACAAATCTTTTATACAGCAATATATTCGTCTCATAGTAGGGGCTACGTATAATATAGGTGTACTCCCAATATGCCATAACTATATTTGCGTATGAATTTGCACAAGGAGTGCCCATTGCCACTCCTTTTATTTGAACAAAATATTGATTTTCATATGTAAACACATATATAGTAATCTCTCCTTTGACAATCATATTGCCAAAGTAGTTAGGAAATCCTTCTGTCTGGCCCATCTAATTACTAAAGGGTTCACATCTAGAAATAAAGAGGTTATAGTGCCCCTCTACTAGTCACTCATTAGACCCATCATAGAGTACAATGCCCCATTTGACACTTCCAACAGCTGGAAAGTCCAAAAAAGTACCTCAACAAGAGGATTACTGGTCTCAAACATATGTCCTATGCAGCCTGACTGAAAAAACTCTGGCTGTACTCAGTGGCATATCGCTTACTCAGATGTGATCTCTGCCTGACTTACAAAGCCATGTCCAACTCAGAATTGATGGACATGCTCCACCTAAAGAAATCCAAGTCACTGCAAGCCACGCACCCTAGTGCTCTAAACCTCACCACAACAATAAATAGAACATGCTGGAGGGATAGATTCCTGTCACAGAGACTCCCCATGCTTTGGAACAAAATTCCAAACTATATCAGGCAGAGCCTCCAACTACCACTCTTCAGGAGAAACCTTGATGAGTGGATGGGTAACAGAAAATACTCCCCTGGGATCACTTCATTGGCTCTGCTTGACAGAGGATCAGTTAATTAATCAATGGGGTGGTGAAAGCCAACATACTCTGACTAGGCTTATAAATGCCCTTGGGCAGATAGCCTAGTACCTACTTATGAACCTATGAACCTAAATAGGATTGCCTTAACACATCATCTAGGAGGATACATTTTCCAGATATAGAAACATATATAAAAGCATTCATGTCCAAGATTATTATAGACTGGATAAATCCTAATTATTATTCCAATTGCAAACATTTACTGTCATATCAATAAATGATTTTACCCTTCTAAACAAATTTCCAATATTAGATAAAGCTAATAAACCCTGGTTATAACTAAGTATTTGTATGCAATACAACATAGCAAAACCTACTAAAACATATTTGGTTAATTAATACATTAATTAATTTAGGAAATGTATAAATGCTAATATATACTTAAAGCTTTGGATTGACCTTTTAGTACCCTTCACCATAACAAGGAACTAGCCCTACAAAAATTATAGAACAATAATCACATCTTGTGGTGAAACAAATTTTTCTGTTCATTACAATGCATTAAGGAGTTAAAAGTTTTAGACATACAAGAGATAAAACAACTTACAGAGTTCAATCACAGGATTGGTTGACTCTACAAAGTATTTTAATGTATTCCCAAGATTTCTGCAGAATAATTATTAGCTCTTCTTTAAAGCTATACCAAAACTTATAAATCACATATATGGAACTAGATATAATGGCTATAACAAGGAAAATAGTATATCCTATTTATATAAAGAACTAATAAATTATAAAGCAACACCTAAGTCTTCTTACTGGCAATATATATTGAAAGGTCAATCAATACAACTAAGTGAAGAAACTAAAGTAAACATCTTGTTATCAATTAAATTAACTTCCCATACACAATATTGGAACATTGTTAACTGGAAATATATACACAGAGTATTTTTAACCCCAGATAAAATTGCTAAGTTTCATTTCTCCTCAAATGGAACATGTTTGAGATGTGAACAGTCACACAAGGCAGATTGGAATCATATTTTTTATTATTGTACCAAAGTTAAACTGTATTGGAATGGAATTAATAAATTTTTACAAGCTTTATTTAATGATTCCTTTATTTTATCTAAATCATTGATCCTTTTGAATGTGAATGAAGGTCCACATCAGAACAAAACAAATATGTATTTATTATGAACAATGCTTGCAATCTCAAAGAAATCTATTACCAGAAGATGGAACTCAAACATAACACCAACTTTGAAAGATTTTGAGACTCTACTGAAGAGCTCAATTTTGATAGAAATAAAAATCAAGCAGCTAAGGATTTTGTCTAGACCACTGGTTAACAATCCATGGAAAAAATTGTTTTATTGATTGACACTTTACATTTATAAACTGATATCCTCTGATAGAAAGTTTGTTATACTCATAAATTACTTGTTTTCATTTAATACTGTTATTGATGTCAGGCTGGTGTATATATTGTATTGCAAACAAAGGAGAAGCTAGCAAGTATGGTAGATGCACAGGCCAAAGTAACTATATGAAAACAAAAACGGGGCCAGCACCAGGAAATTGAAGCAGATAATTTTTATTGTTACCAGACCGGTTTCAGCATATAGCTTTCCTCAGTGGTGCTGGCCCCTTTTTTGTTTTTGTATATATTGTATATAGTTTTTCAAATTGTCATTTATAAAATGTTATAGAATTATACATCATTATTTGAAAATAAAAATCTTTTGAGTAAAAAAAAAAGAAAAGAGGATTTTGCAAAATTATCATTTTTTTGTGGTGGGAGGGGTTATTGATATTGATATATATATATAATATATATATATATATATATATATATATATATATATATATATAAACATTACAAGCAGGAACTAACTAGACAGAAACTGAAGTTTTTAATACTAATATGAACATAGTTGAAGATCTCATGTCCATCTACCAACTTGTTATTTTCTGATTGAAATAATGAAATCCCTTAACTCATCATTGCACTTTTCATTGCACACATTGCAACTTCTACTTCCTTAAGCACTCATCTTTTTGTTTATGACAAATTTGACCTTAAGTCAAGTGAGTGTTGCTATTAATGCATCAGCAGAAATTCACAGCTGGAAATGATAATCACATCATTCAGTTGCATATTCAGTCACATTGCACAGCTTCTTCACCATAACAGAATCAATTTACTTTGGAATGTCTTTGTTAGGTTTTGACAGCTCGTTAGAGAATGTTTGAAAAATGTTAAATGACTTCTCTGTACTTTAGGTTTTCTAATGTTTTGGTTTATTCTTCTCTATTTCTTTAGTGAAGAATCAGGGATGAAGCTAAGAATAATGGGAGGGGGAAAAGGTCCAAAATCAGAAATATTTTTCTAAATGTTACTGTAATTCATTTTACTTTAGTATGCATTTTCTTCAGAATAACAAGCATTACACTCTTATCCTCACTCTCACAGAAAAGGAAACATCACACATGTAATCAAAAAGGGAATATGCAGGTTTTTAGGTCATCACACTCTCCTAATAAAATGCACATCAGTATAACAAATTTCAAAATGGCTCGCATTCACATTAAGAAGTGACACTCCGGTTAGGTTCTCAACTTTTCAAAAACCTAAATAACCAAACAATTTCTCCCTTAGTAGGTAGACTTATTTGAATTCTCTCTACCTGCAATCTTAGGAATCATGACAGCTCTGCTCCCACATAATACATTCCACAAAGCAAGCTTCACTGTACAGATCAGAGTTTCTTGCTCCTTACTCCCAGACTATATTAGACCTTCCATCTGAAACAAACATATTTGTACTCACAATTTCAACCACAATGAAAAGCCCGTCCTACTAAATGAGCCTAATGCCAATATTGCTAGTCCAGTAATATTGCATAGTCCCTCTCTCAATCTCCAACACTTTCCCAACAACAACTAATCCAGAAAATCAATCAGCGTGGATATTCAGTACTGGAAATATAGGCATATGCTTCCTAATTGCTAACAATCTTAACTTGAGGGAGGGTCTTTAGAAAAGATCCTCGTCTCTAGCTTTCTAAACTGCATAAGTAGGCAACTGAAACTAATATAATTTCCTAAAATGCTTTTCATTATATCATTAGTAGAATCATGTGTTATAAGTCAGCTGAGTACATAATGACTAGTCTCAATGTTATCAGCACAAGCAGGTGCTCTAAATAAATGAGCAAAGGCAAGAATATTGCAAACATTTTGACTGTCTTGACTTTGTGATTTTTGTGACCGTATGTTGAAATCCTCTTTGAGAATCAGTTGTCCTTTGCAATTATTTTCAAACCATGAAGCAATTTCACTTGTCACATATTGTAATATTTAATGAAAATGTCAAGGGCACTCTCAGTTTCTCATGTTTTATACTCTTCCAAACTGTAGGATGACCACCAAAATACTGTAGTGTAAGTTGATCTGTGTAGTTTGACAGCATATCTTGTTATCTCTAGATGATGGGGTTTGTAACCCCAAGCTATAAAATTATTATTCATTCCATCTAATTTATTTATCAATACATTATAATAAGTAATCAATCATCTGTCAACATCTGACCTTCTGCATGCACGTGTTCTCTTTCTCTTTATATATATATATATATATATATATATATATATATATATATATGTGTGTGTGTGTGTGTGTATGTATATATATATATATATATATATATATATATATATCACTTTCAAGTTTTTTTTTAGCAATGATGTGCATAAAGTACTCTGTTAAGTTCTTGTAAATTAATATTGAGGAAACTAATTATATTATCTGAATATTTTAAAACAAAACATAAATTACCTGTTGGATTATTAAGTACAGCAATAGATCATAATAATAATTCAACACAACAATGCCAAATAAAAATATGTCAGAAGTCTCTTATAATAAAGTATATGTTGTCTGCATGTATGATTACTTAATACGTGAATGTTCTTCCACTGGATTAAATCAAGACTGATAGTTGTCGGCAGAGAATGTGTCTGTTGCTATTTTAGTTTTTTGTAAATTGATCTCCCCAAAAGTAAATGCATTATTCTCCAAAATAACATATAATAAAAGATAAAGTTGACAAATATATATATATATATATCATGCACAGACATAAATGTAGCAGGCTTGTTAATCCCACATTCTATACCTTTTTTGAGGAACATAAGCTTTAATTCAAGTTACCGACAAACAATTTAAAGTCATTTAATTTATCTACCATTTTAGAATCTGTTCTACAGGAAAACATTGCAGTTCTTCATTTTGTACACAATTTCAAAGCTGTTAGTGAATGATGGATAAATGAATAACATTCCTCGTTTCTGAAACAAATTGTTGATTCTTCTCTAAGTTTTCTGATTCATCATTATCATCACCATCATCAATCCCCCTTTTTCCCATTTTCTACGTGTGGTTGGGGTGTTGTATTAGTTGTTGCAATCTCTCTTAATTCAGTGTCACTCTCCTACCTTCTTCAATACTGATGCCTAGCTTTCGCAGGTCTTGTCTCATACAATCCATTCACCTCTTTGCTGGATGCTCTCATTTCCTCTTCCCTTCTTCCTGCCATCCCAACATCTTCTTCACCAGATTGTCTTCTGCTTTTCTGCGCATGTGCTCAGTACACCACAATCTGTTCTCTTTGACCATGTTTGCAATCAAAGCTGCTTTGGCTTTTGCTATAATGTTCTCATTTCTTCATCTGGCCCACAATATGCATCCTACCACTCTTCTCAGGTACTTCAGCTCTATCACCACAAGATTCCTCAACTGGTCTGCCTGTACTATTTAGATTTCTGTACCACAAAGAAGTACTGGTCAAACCACTGTTTTGTATACCTTCCTTTTCTGCTTCTTTGGCATTCTTCTGTCATATACTATCCCTGACACTCTGTTCCAGTTGACTGTATCTCCTCTGATTCTAGCTTTGACCTCTTCATTTTGACATCCCTTTACCTCATCCTCCCCTCCAAGATATTGAAGCTGTTAAACTGTTCCACTATTTTCTTTTCTTTCTGGATTTTTTGTTTCATCTAATATCCCCACTTTCTTGCCATTACAGTAATCTTATTTTTACTTAGTTTCATCTCATGTGCTTTCAGTCTTGCATTCCATTCTCCTATCTTTTGCTGAAGTTCTTACTCAATGTTTGCAGCTGTATACAGAAAATATGTTTATCTGTCTGATCTATTTGATAATGTAGTCCACCACCAGTATGAACAACAGTGGATGCAGTGATGAACCCTGATGCAGACTCACTCCCAATGGGAACCCCTCTGTGAGACCTAACATTGCTTGTACTTGAGTTGTGTCCTTGTACATAGCCTGCACTAATTCCACCAATGTTTCTTGGACTTTAACCCAGCAAAGTACTCCCCAAATAAGGATACCCAGTTAGACTGTCTTCACATAGCTAGTTTCTTTTCAACTATCTATCTCATTGAAACAGGGGTGTAGCCAGGATTTACAAATTTGTACTCATATCTCCTTGACTGCTGCCCCCTCAATAAGCCACACCCACATTAACACTGCTGGCCAAGCCATGCCCCTTCACATTGCTGATCTCTGAATGGATCACTGGCAAGTCTATGCCAGGGTAGCACTTACTTACATGAAGAAGCAGCATGAACATTTAATTCCAAAGGTTCTTCTTTAAGTCAAAAAACAAAATACTGTTCTATTTACACTAGGGTAGATCAATCATTTTGCCCCCCCCCCCAAGATTACTCTTCTTCCCCTTGCAGCTCCTAAGCCTTGTAGTGTCTCATTAGAGCTCCAGTAGTGCTGCTGACTAAAGGACTGGCAGGCTCTAGGCAGCACATGCTCCACAGTGTTGTGGTCTGTAGGTACAACATATAGTGCTCTCCCTAGGTAACACTCAAGCTACGAGCCACAACTACCTCCCTTCCACCCTCATGGGTCACATGGCAATGGCTATTCACCCCTATGGCCTACACTCATACTAAAACCTTTGGAATAGTAAACCTTACATTCTTCCCCTCAATACTTCTCAGGAGATACCCTCGATCATAACTCTTCTCGCTATCATTAGCAATCAAGCCTTCAATGCACTCCCAAAGGCAAAGAATACTACCTCAATGGGCCCTGATAATATCCTGGGATACCTCTTGGAAAGCATGAAATATGAGCTATCATATGATCCAAAAATCACTGTTCAGCATTAGCCTCCTAACGGGTTTCATGCTTAGTGAATGGAGGACTGCAACAGTCAGTCTTCAGCACAAGGTTTGGCCTTCAACTGACTTAGATAACTACAGACCATAAGTCTGACTAGTCTTGTATGGAAGGCTATGGAAAGAATTATCATGGATATTTTAAATAAAGACACAAAGAAGCTGTTTTCTTATTTACTTCTACAATGATTACAGATATTGAAATAAAATAACGGAAACACTGACAGCCATTTGCTAAACAAACAATACGGTCTCACAATGAGAACAGACTTAGCATGAGCAGTAAACCTCTTTGCCCTTGAAACTCACATTCATTGAAACGACATGAAAACCCACATTAAAAGAAAATACATTTAGCCAGTGGAGGATTAAGTTTACCTTTGAGCCGTTTTCAAAATATAGGGCCATGCACATGTGCTCTTTGATTCACCTTCCTGATTTATTAAATGACATTCCTTGTATAATACAGCACCATTTGGTAGAATGGTGTTTGAAATTTGTAGTTATGAACATTCTTCTACTAAGTAATGAAACAAAATATATGAACCAATAATGAAAAACTACGCACTTCAGAACATTTCAACCATAAAAGGCCACTAAAACTTTTGTCATTACAATCCACCAATGTTACTCAATAAGCACAATCTATAGAGAAGTAAAAAAATGATGCGGATAATTTTGCATTAAAGAGATCTGTAACTAATAAAGAGGTTGCTACTGGCAAACAACTTCACATTTCGATATTTCATCTACAAATTCAGTGCCTGTTGCCCTTGAAGTATAAATTGCCTATGCTTCATTAAAAAAAATGGTAAGATGGTAATATTGCAATAGGGAATGACTGACACCTACCTATATATTTATATTTCACACCTAATTGTTGCACTCATATGCATGAAGCATTACAGTGGTTTCAGACTTTAACACAATATCAGCATTCAAACTTTGTTTTTCCGTATATACATCTAACTTAATACAATACTCTGCTTTTGTGTCATATTGGACTGAATGACAATTGTTATAAAAAAAAAACTATGTACAATGCATGGAAATGAAAAACTTTTGCTATGGGTTGTTTTCTTTTACAAGTGCACTTAAGTCCTTGTCTACAATGTAAAAATGTAATAATGAAACAACAAAAAAACAGGAAGAAAAGTAGGGATCTAACTACAATTGCATCTCCCAACAGATTACTAAACAGCCCCCCCCCCCATTCTGTACTCTCCCACTGCTCAACAACACAAACTTCCCCACTCTGTACTCTCCCACTGCTCAAAACATCCCACACTCTTTCTCCAACACTACATATTTTTACAAACTAATACACAAACTGCAAAAAAAAAAAAAAAAAAAAAAAAGGCATGACTACTTAATGACACTTTCCTAATTCCTCCAAAACTGTCTTCTACCAAGATGTGTTTTTATGGCATATGACAAAATTATTGCAAACAATCTTCTACTACTCAACATAAATTTTCTGTAGTCATGGTTTTAAGAACCATTTCTCACAGCAATCCAATCTTTTTTTCCCAAAGCAAGTAATTATGCACAATAAGGATTACTACAACTTGTCATAGTAACAAACAATGACATACCTCTAATTTTTCACTGAAATCTTCTGTGTATGAAAGAAACCTACTGTCAGTGTCACATGTGTAAAACCAGGTACACAGTCTCACTTCAGATGGCTCTTCCTCCCAATAAACAGCATGTCTCATTTGATCATACAAATAAACATCATAACGTCCTCCATCTATATTCACTACCACATTTTCTGGATCAGGTTGGACAGAATTGAATGAATAAAGTATTTACACTAGCAGCATGATGATATAGACACATAAAACACACGCACACATGCACACACACACACACACACACACACACACACACACACACACACACACACACACACACACACACAGTTTACTTACCTTCTCTCTCAACGGAACAACTGTTTTAAATTGCGCGCGAGATAAAAAGTTATTTGAAAAAAAAAAAATTACGCGGGAGAGTGCTAAATAGTTAATGCGCGTTAGCATGCGTGCAACACATGAATGGCTTTCCTTAAAGGAGAAGACACCACTTAAGCGGTTTCACCTGGATCCTAGTGCCTGCCTTCTGCTACCACTCCACACAAACACTGTACTGAAGTGTGTACAGTGCGTACGCCTCCCGACGTCCCTGCATTGAAAATATCAGGTCATTTATGCTTCTTCCTGATCTGAATCTGAAATGCTAATGTCCCATTTTACTTTCTACTACCTTACAAATTCATTTATTAATCACCCTCTCCAGGATATTCATGTAGTGTGACAGGATATGTCAATACTGCCCACAGTTGTGAATGCCCCCTTTGTTCTTGTACACTGGCACTAATATGCTTATTATCCAGACACTGGGGATATACCTTTCTCTCCATACTGCTTTAAGTATCCTTAGGAGACATTTCTCCCCTGTCTCATCCAACATCTTTATCATATCTGCTGTGACCTCAGCTGACCCTGCTGCTTTCCCTGACTTCAATTTCCTTTGAGCTGTTCTTACTTCATCTAGGATGGCTCCTCCTCTTCTTTCATTGTAGGCTGTCTCTGGGATAGTACAGCTTCTGCAGGGTTTTCTTCATTCAGAAGATGCTGCAACTAGTCCATCCATCTGCCTTTGATATACTGTTGATGGATGAGCAGGCTGTTGCTGGTATCCCTTATGAAGGGAGTCTGAAAAGGATGCTTGACTAATGGTTCATGGAGGTCAGGAAATTCATGAGGCTCATGCAGTTGTGGAGTAGAAGCTACTGTATCAGATTAACTTTCTTAATTGCAAACAGCAGTACAGAAGAGGACAAAGAGGGTGGATATATACATATATGTGAGGACACATCTGTGGCTGTATCTCTGGTTTCCACCCCTTTTGGTAATCTGACTTCCAAAGGTCTTCCCTTTCCTCCTTCATTGCTATTATTGGTTGAGTAATCTATTTAAGTACTTTCCCATTCATTGTTTTCCATATATCCATAATACTAAGTGCCTACTCCGCAAATCAGTGTTTCACTTGAGTAAACCTCCCTTACAAAAAATTGTTACCTGCTCATTTTCTCAGACCTCCAACTTGCTTGGCATGCACTCCCCATTGAGAAGGGCCTGAGGTAATCCTGTCCATCCTTAGCGATAAGAGATTTATTTTATAGTTTTGCACTTCAGTTAACTGTTTAGAATGCTACTGCTTTATTTTTGCTTTATTTGTTGATTTTGTCTTTAAATCATTCTAAAGGTCCATAATAATTGAAATTGCCTTGTCAAGATAGTTAAAGTTTTGTTGTAGCATTACACTACTAAGTAGTCCTTCTTGGTGTTATTACATAAGGAAGTTAGCAGTACCTCAGATAGACACACATACCCAGAAAGAAAATGTTATCTATAAAGCTTCCCTTAGAACTGAAACTCGTAATTTAGTGTGACTAAAACAAAGCCATTGTGCAGAGACAAGGTAATAGCAGCTAGTCTGTACATTTATCAACACTGCTACTGAATTTTTGCACAATGCTAGCATAGTGCCAAATCACAAAAACCACCTAAGGAGACCTATGTGTAACTCATGTGACGACCTACAGCAACACATCCAAATACAGGTCCAGTTAACATGGATATACAGTTTACAAATGTCTGCATAGCCAGCTTGATAGATATGGGCATCCTACTATAATGTAGCAATTGCCTCATGTTCACAGACAACCATTTAATCCTTAAAAAAAATAAAGCCTGCAAGAGTCACAGATACACAATTTTACTTGAGTCAGATATCTCACATACAAACTAGGTTGTCAAGAACACACACCCTGCAATAAACCACACATTGTGTCCACCTCACACATAGACTAACTTCTGCTGAGGCACTAAAAAACAATCTTCCCAATCTTCAAACACCTCCTAAGCCTATAAATAGTACTTCCTATTCTCAGTTATTTCTAAAGCACTCACCAAAAGCAATACTATATGCCACACATACTCCTACATCCACAGGGGCCCAAGAGCTAAGCCAATAAGGCAATCCAAAACATAACCCAGGATTGCTGTCATAGGGGACTCCGTTGTATAATGCATTCATGCCCCACTCATCAAATTGATCAAGCAGAATACAGCATTTATTTGTTTATCTGGAGCCAAGATCCTCCAAGTTATGCACACACACTGAAGTTACTACACCACAGATACCAGCATGATTCTATGATAGTCCATGTGGGTGTTAATGACATCAGACATACTTCCCTGGATTGCATAAAGATACATTGTGTTGACCTCTCTGAATGTGTGTCCGAGACAGGTATATGCCTTGCATTGAGCAGCATGCTGCCTTCACCAAGACTGATGCCACAACTTGAACAAAAGATGACTGACTTCGATAATTGATTAGTTTTTGGTGTCTTTCCAGGGGATTCAATAATTGTCAGCGTGGGAGGACATGGTTAACAGACCATGCTAATCTGCAAAAGATGATCTGCACCTGTCTTCCCTAGGCTTCTGAATGTTGACTAAAAATGTATCCACTCCATTTAGAGACATTTTTAGGCAACATCAAATTGACAAACTGACATAGAAAATAAAACCCAAAGAAACCTAAGGGTGTTTCTTCTGAATGTTAGGAGCCTAAAATGATAAACTACGTACCTTACAAGCTCTCCTCGGTATGTAGAATATAGCCATCTGTGCCATTACTGACACATAGTTTAAATCCAGAGAAAGTACTCCACCAGTGCATAGTTTCAGTGCCTTCCAAAAAGTTAGATCATCTGCCACACAGAGAGGGAAAAAAGATGGCAGAGACTCAATCTATTTTAGCAACAAGCATAAATCTGCATTGGTTAAACAGGATGATGCTCTGGAATTTATCCATGTGCCAATCACCATAGACAAAGTCCTATACATATCCTAGCAGGAAATAGGTCACCCTCTATGTCCCTAGAATCCCATAGCTCGTACCTAGACGTGCTAGAGATATTCACCATTACACCAAATATCTTATTCATGGGAGACCATAACTACCCCTCTATAGACTGAGAAACATTCATTGTCTCATACTCACAGAAACAATGATTCCTGGACTTTATTAGCAGAAATACCATTGACCAGATAGTACATACACCCCCACCAGAGGTTCAAACATACTGGACCTGGTACTCATCAATATGGAAAACTGCCCCCCCCCCCACCCACACACACACACACACACACACACACACACACACATCCTCGCTGATAAGATTTGAAAAAATAAAATGCAGTGTACTTTAAAATAAAAATAAACTCAATAACCCCAGCAAACCCCGCAACAGTTAAGAAGTATTCCAAAGCAACAACACTCTATATTAAGTGGTAGTTTATCAAATGTCAATGCCCCCCTCAACCTTGATTTCACAACAACCTGTACAGAATTCTTCACAGAAACAGTACAACCTTGTAAATGGCTGTATAGAGACCATAGTATCTACTAGAAGTAAGCCAAAAACAAGCCACACTGGCTGAATCCTAACATTGATATGGTATACAACAAAAGGAAGACATAGCTGAAATCAGGAAAAGCAACTCCCATAGTGATAGGTGCTTTCTAATTAAACTAAACAGGAAACTAAGAGGATTAATTTAGTCCAACAAGACAATTTATGAGGTCAAGATAGTCTCTTCAGATAAAAACCATTAAATCACCTTCTATGTGTGAAAACAGATTGCAGAGTAGATCAGGATACACTCCAGGTAAAATTATATAAGTAAAAACAGTAGTCCACAAAGACTGACTAGTTTTAATAAAACAATAAAATAACAAAGTATAAAACGGTGAGCGCTTTTGCGGATACTCCGCTTCTTCAGACCATAGTACTCAAACAGCAATACATACAGGTATTTAAATAATCCTCCAACCAATAAAATTTGAGAGGAAGTCACATGACAGCATTAAATCAATTAACTCAGTGATGCAGACATCTACTCTTCAAAGTAGATTTAAGAAAAACGTGATTATTAAGACCAGGGCTAATATTTGCCTTGAAGTCTAAAATCCAACATAATTCATAGAGTTTTGCTTCATTACTTAAGTCCCCTTCTCTAATATGCTCACCAACAATTCTTAACACCAAAAATTTAAAAGAGTATCATCCCTATCTAATATCGTAGAAAAACACCAGTATGAAGACCACCACGATAATGCAGCAAAAAACAGCTTCTTTATTTAAATACAAACAGAAAAAGATGAGCGCTTTCACATACGGACTGTACGCTTCTTCAGATCTATTTAATTATAACAAGACTGCTTGCTTATATAGCATAGTTAAATGATAAATTATATCAATTATCCACTTAATAAATCAATTAACAGAGTTGGTTGCAAGAGGCTGTTGTAACTATTAAAGTGTCAGTGAAATATTAAAGGTGTATGTGGCTGTCTCAGCATGTAAGTAGACTAAACATAAAATAAAAAAGTTCATCTCCAAATACATAAAAACTCCACGCTTATAATACTTTTTGTATATAAATAAATAGATACATATTATATATATCTCTATCTACACTAAAAGAGAAATTTAGTGAGAAGAATATCTATGTGCAAAACATACATTTAAAAACATATGTCTTAAATAAGTAGAAATATATATGTTAAGATGAAAAATAAAATAAAATAAAATACAATCATATAAGTATAGACCTAACATCATTATATGTATCTTCATAATATTTAGTAGTTATATAATATCATAAATAGCACTAAAAAGCACTAAAAATCAAGAATTATACACATATATTTGATGTCTTTCATATAAACTAAGAACTAAAAAGCACAAAATATAAAATATTCGTAGGAGACATTCTTGTAAACACTCATAGAACACTCATAAAGGACGAGGCCAGAATATAACTCTCTATCTATCTGTAATAAACTTGTTTGTCAAAGTTGGCTTATCACTTCCATCTATCCTAGTAAAATGTATGATAAAATTGTGTATGCTTTAACTCAAAAGAGGCTCAATATAGGTTATTTATAAAAGACAAAAATGAAGTCATGAAAATGTAAAATGTATAAAAAATCTACAAAATGCATATGAAATATGTAGAAAAAACATGAAAATGTATATTTAGCCAAAAGCTAAAGTTATAAATAAATAAATAAATAATGTTTAATATATGTTTAATTTAATATATATATATATTGAGAATATGTATAGAAACATTAATTTGTTATCTAAAATGTATTAAAATGTTAAAACTGTCTATGGAATGTGTTGTGAAAATGACTTATTAGTTAAACAAAATAAAATATTGAAAAGATGGGAATCATAATTAATAAGGCTTAACTAGATGAAAAATTAGGCTTCAGAAAAAATACAAGCATTAATGTATAGGTAATAATAGATTATATCTTATTCATAAAAAATATATATTCAATGTGATCAGAATATGTATGTATAGTATTTAAGATGTTTAAGTATTAATTTATTTCAGACTTCTCTTTTTAAGTACTGATCTAATACTAATGTACTGGTTCAAGCCTGGAGTACAATGTGCTTTAAAACGAAAAATCCATTCTAATTCTATACTTTCTAATTCATTAAATGTGTCACCCTTCCTATTGCTTAGATGCACAAGTTGTAAAGTTCTAAATTTAAAACTATGACCAGGGTTATTTGTTATATGTTTAGCCAAAGCATTTTTCTGGTCATTCTTTCTAATATCATATGAATGATTATATATGCGTTCTTTCAGGGATCTTGTGGTCATTCCTATATAAAATGCGTCACAATCTTGGCAGTTTGCTAGATATATCAAATTAGAGCTAGTGCAAGTCGATCTAAAATTTGGTTTAAAATTGATATATAACCTGGGATGTGTATAGTTTATATCACTAGAAATGTAACTG
This sequence comes from Protopterus annectens, assembly GCF_019279795.1. NCBI lineage: Eukaryota > Metazoa > Chordata > Ceratodontiformes > Protopteridae > Protopterus > Protopterus annectens. Next base: position 1,498,980,039 of record NC_056728.1, read on the forward strand.
CACATGTTACATGTATTACATGGATAGGTCCCTAGCTTGTTGTAACTACTCAGTCTATCCATTCGATCTAGTTGTATCACATTACATATTTTATTAAAATTACCATTTTTCTTTTCAACACATAACAGTCTCTTTAGGTTCTTGCTATTTGTATATAAGAATCTCGGTTTCATTCCCACTAGTTTCTTTATATCTTCATTCGTAAGAAGAATATGCCAGTTTCTTTGTATAATCCCAATAATAGATCTATTATCACTAGTGTATCTAGTTTGAAAAGGTATAAAGCGTTTCCTAAAATATTGTCCCCCTTGAACTTGATATAAATTCATTCTCTGTGTAAATGGGGCTTGAGGTAAACAAAAAGACTGTTTTACTGATTGAATCAGATCCTCACTATATTTTCTCTCTATAAACATATCTTCCAACTTTAATATTTGTATCTCTCTGTCTTCATTGTCCTTGCATAGTTTATTGATCCTAGTGTATTGACTTTTTATAATATTACGAAATATATGTCTGGGATGCATGCTACTATATTCTAACAGTGTATTTTTCCAACATGGTTTTCGATAGATAGTATGGTATAAATAACCATTGTCATCTTTGGTAATGGTGATATCAAGAAAGTTTATCTTAGTTGTGGAATGTTCAATAGTGAACTTAAAAAAGGAAGTAGTAGATTCTAGATATTCTACAAATTCTAGAAATTCTTCTAGTGCGCCATTCCAAAAAAATATGATATCATCCACAAATCGCTTATATAATAGAATCTTTTCAGAATTTACATTGTTGAATAAGTGCATGCATTCCCAGTAGTAAACCACTAGGTTTGCGTAGGTATTTGCAAAGGGAGTGCCCATTGCCACTCCCCATTGCTGTAAAACAAGGTATTATCATACATGAAGACATTGCTGTTTAGTATAAGTTCAAGAATAGCATTCAAGAGAATCTGTTCATTAGTATTAAATTTACCTGTGTTATGAATGATATATCTAATAGCTTCTGAACCATAACTGTTTGGTATGGACGTGAATAAGTTTTTCATGTCCATGGTTATTAGAAGGCAACTAGCTGGAATTCCCTCTTTAAAATCTCCTAACACATCTAACAGCTGATATGTATCTCTTAAGATGGATGCTATACCATCAATAACTGGTCTTAATTTCTTTTCTATGTACACTGACATTGTTTCAGTGACCCATCCATCTCCAACTACAATTGGACGTAAGGGTGGTGGTATTATGCCCTTGTGTATTTTAGGCAACCCTTTTATATATGGAATTTTGGGTTGTTCTATTAGAAAGTAATTATAGAGTTCATGGTCTATTTGTCTGCACATTAGAAAATCATATAGCTCATGATGCACTGTAAAAATAAGCTTTGTTAAATCATTATCATTAATTTCCTTGTAAGTATCTGTATCTCTAAGCATAGTATGCATTAAACTATTATACGATGTACTATCTAATATCACAATCCTGCCACCTTTATCAGCGGGTTTAATTGTAATGTTATTATCGCGTTGTAAGGCATACATTGATTCCCATTTGAAGTGAGACACATTTATATATAAATTCTTCATTTTCATGTTAAAATGTCTATAAAAGTCTGTTTCACATGCTCTCATAAAACATTCAGTGACAGGTGTCTGGGAAGGAGTAAAAGTACTCTTCCTTTTAAAATTATAAGCCTCCATATCATTTTTAATAGTAGAATCAACTCTATTCTTATCAAAAATACATTTCAGATTAATATTTTGAACAAACAGCCGCAGGTCAGTTAAAATTTCGCTTATATTACTAACCTGGGCTGGTATGTAGGATAAGCCTCTATTTAGTAACAGATAGTCAGTCTCAGTCAAAGTCCGTTGTGACAAATTAAAAACTAAGTTCTCTGTTCCCTTCTCCGGTTCCTGTTTCCGAATGTCGATTCTTCCCCGGAGTATTTTCTTTTTGTTCGCCCTCTGCTCCTCAATCTGCTCAGGAAATTCCTCCGAAACTTCAGTGGTAGAGGTAAAAAACCCTCTAAATTGCCTTGTTTTATCTTAGGTTTTGCGCCTTGTATATTCACATTTTGTTGGACCAAAGCTTGTTGGTTAGGAGGAGGAGTGTCTCTTATGTCATGATTTGTTGCGTTCACTGTTGCGGATGATGTGGATGCGTCAGTCATAAGGACTGGATTCCTTAAGGTAGAATTTACTTTCAGTGAAGACGAGACATTACTTTCATTGGTAGAATGTTCCACAGTTTGACTAAAGTTCATATTAGGCACATTTTCATTTATAGTGGTTTCTCGATATCTCGGCCAGGCAAAAACATGATTGTTCATAAAATCTGTGTGGTCTCTATAGAGTTTACGTGTTTTGATTTGTTGTAGTTTGTCTCCATATGTAGATAGCTGACTATACATGTTGTCTAGTCTCTGTTGAAAATGTTCCTCCTTAAAATTAGTTGTGATTTCTTTTGTTAGGGTTTCAGCTTGCAAATTAAGATCTTTTTCGATCGGTGAGAAATATTCAATTAAAAGTCTTATGTAGTTGAACCCCAGATCCAGATTCAACTGTTGCCATTTTCTTAATAATTCTGGGTGGGTTTCTCCGTATGAGGGCATACAAAGAACCCTCATCCCCCTCGGAATTATTTTAAAGTGTAAACACGCTTCTAGGTGGCGTCTCTGCCAAGTGAGTCTATACAGTTTATATAATATATTTTCTAATTCTCTGGAGACAACATTAAAGTCTTTCAGCTTATCAGTATTGCCTTTATCTATATTTAACACAGTCGGAGTAAATTCCATGTTCAGTAAGGGGTTATCTTTCAGTTCAAACAGATTGTTCCATTTTCTTACCCCAGTCTGTTTTGCCGGTGCATAGTCCAATTCAATTGCAATAGCATCCATCGTGTGTAGGCAGCCTGAGATAGAAAAAACAGCAACAGGTATACAAACACAACCTCAGTTAGCCTCCAAAGGTCTTCACCACTAAAGCAAGTAATATCGTAGAAAAACACCAGTATGAAGACCACCACGATAATGCAGCAAAAAACAGCTTCTTTATGTAAATACAAACAGAAAAAGATGAGCGCTTTCACGTACGGACTGTACGCTTCTTCAGATCTATTTAATTATAACAAGACTGCTTGCTTATATAGCATAGTTAAATGATAAATTATATCAATTATCCACTTAATAAATCAATTAACAGAGTTGGTTGCAAGAGGCTGTTGTAACTATTAAAGTGTCAGTGCAATATTAAAGGTGTATGTGGCTGTCTCAGCATGTAAGTAGACTAAACATAAAATAAAAAAGTTCATCTCCAAATACATAAAAACTCTACTCTTTTTTAATAATTGATATAATTTATCATTTAACTATGCTATATAAGCAAGCAGTCTTGTTATAATTAAATAGATCTGAAGAAGCGTACAGTCCGTACGTGAAAGCGCTCATCTTTTTCTGTTTGTATTTAAATAAAGAAGCTGTTTTTTGCTGCATTATCGTGGTGGTCTTCATACTGGATTTTTTCTACAATATTTACTTGCTTTAGTGGTGAAGACCTTTGGAGGCTAACTGAGGTTGTGTTTGTATACCCGTTGCTGTTTTTCTATCTCAGGCTGCCTACACACGATGGATGCTATTGCAATTGAATTGGACTATGCACCGGCAAAACAGACTGGGGTAAGAAAATGGAACAATCTGTTTGAACTGAAAGATAACCCCTTACTGAACATGGAATTTACTCCGACTGTGTTAAATATAGATAAAGGCAATACTGATAAGCTGAAAGACTTTAATGTTGTCTCCAGAGAATTAGAAAATATATTATATAAACTGTATAGACTCACTTGGCAGAGACGCCACCTAGAAGCGTGTTTACACTTTAAAATAATTCCGAGGGGGATGAGGGTTCTTTGTATGCCCTCATACGGAGAAACCCACCCAGAATTATTAAGAAAATGGCAACAGTTGAATCTGGATCTGAGGTTCAACTAGATAAGACTTTTAATTGAATATTTCTCACCGATCGAAAAAGATCTTAATTTGCAAGCTGAAACCCTAGCAAAAGAAATCACAACTAATTTTAAGGAGGAACATTTTCAACAGAGACTAGACAACATGTATAGTCGGCTATCTACATATGGAGACAAACTACAACAAATCAAAACACGTAAACTCTATAGAGACCACACAGATTTTATTAACAATCATGTTTTTGCCTGGCCGAGATATCGAGAAACCACTATAAATGAAAATGTGCCTAATATGAACTTTAGTCAAACTGAGGAACATTCTACCAATGAAAGTAATGTCTCGTCTTCACTGAAAATAAGTTCTACATTAAGGAATCCAGTCCTTATGACTGACGCATCCACATAATCCGCAACAGTGAACTCAACAAATCATGACATAAGAGACACTCCTCCTCCTAACCAACAAGCGTTGGTCCAACAAAATGTAAATATACAAGGCGCAAAACCTAAGATAAAACAAGGCAATTTAGAGGGTTTTTTACCTCTACCACTGAAGTTTCGGAGGAATTTCCAGAGCAGATCGAGGAGCAGAGGGCGAACAAAAAGAAAATACTCCGGGGAAGAATCGACATTCGGAAACAGGAACTGGAGAAGGGAACAGAGAACTTAGTTTTTAATTTGTCACAACGGACTTTGACTGAGACTGACTATCTGTTACTAAATAGAGGCTTATCCTACATACCAGCCCAGGTTAGTAATATAAGCGAAATTTTAACTGACCTGCGGCTGTTTGTTCGAAATATTAATCTGAAATGTATTTTTGATAAGAATAGAGTTGATTCTACTATTAAAAATGATATGGAGGCTTATAATTTTAAAAGGAAGAGTACCTTTACTCCTTCCCAGACACCTGTCACTGAATGTTTTACGAGAGCATGTGAAACAGACTTTTATAGACATTTTAACATGAAAATGAAGAATTTATATATAAATGTGTCTCACTTAGAATGGGAATCAATGTATGCCTTACAACGCGATAATAACATTACAATTAAACCCGCTGATAAAGGCGGCGGGATTGTGATATTAGATAGTACATCGTATAATAGTTTAATGCATACTATGCTTAGAGATACAGATACTTACAAGGAAATTAATGATAATGATTTAACAAAGCTTATTTTTACAGTGCATCATGAGCTATACGATTTTCTAATGTGCAGACAAATAGACCATGAACTCTATAATTACTTTCTAATAGAACAACCCAAAATTCCATATATAAAAGGGTTGCCTAAAATACACAAGGGCATAATACCACCACCCTTACGTCCAATTGTAGTTGGAGATGGATGGGTCACTGAAACAATGTCAGTGTACATAGAAAAGAAATTAAGACCAGTTATTGATGGTATAGCATCCATCTTAAGAGATACATATCAGCTGTTAGATGTGTTAGGAGATTTTAAAGAGGGAATTCCAGCTAGTTGCCTTCTAATAACCATGGACATGAAAAACTTATTCACGTCCATACCAAACAGTTATGGTTCAGAAGCTATTAGATATATCATTCATAACACAGGTAAATTTAATACTAATGAACAGATTCTCTTGAATGCTATTCTTGAACTTATACTAAACAAAAATGTCTTCATGTATGATAATACCTTGTTTTTACAGCAATGGGGAGTGGCAATGGGCACTCCCTGTGCAAATACCTACGCGAACCTAGTGGTTTACTACTGGGAATGCATGCACTTATTCAACAATGCAAATTTTGAAAAGATTTTATTATATAAGCGATTTGTGGATGATATCATAATTTTTTGGAATGGCGCACTAGAAGAATTTTTAGAATTTGTAGAATATCTAGAATCTACTACTTCCTTTTTTAAGTTCACTATTGAACATTCCACAACTAAGATAAACTTTCTTGATATCACCATTACCAAAGATGACAATGGTTATTTATACCATACTATCTATCGAAAACCATGTTGGAAAAATACACTGTTAGAATATAGTAGCATGCATCCCAGACATATATTTCGTAATATTATAAAAAGTCAATACACTAGGATCAATAAACTATGCAAGGACAATGAAGACAGAGAGATACAAATATTAAAGTTGGAAGATATGTTTATAGATAGAAAATATAGTGAGGATCTGATTCAATCAGTAAAACAGTCTTTTTGTTTACCTCAAGCCCCATTTACACAGAGAACGAATTTATATCAAGTTCAACGGGGACAATACTTTAGGAAATGCTTTATACCTTTTTAAACTAGATACACTAGTGATAATAGATCTATTATTGAGATTATACAAAGAAACTGGCATATTCTTCTTACGAATGAAGATATAAAGAAACTAGTGGGAATGAAACCGAGATTCTTATATACAAATAGCAAGAACCTAAAGAGACTGTTATGTGTTGAAAAGAACAACGGTAATTTTAATAAAATATGTAATGTGATACAACTAGATCGAATGGATAGACTGAGTAGTTACAACAAGCTAGGGACCTATCCATGTAACACATGTAACATGTGCAGTTACATTGCTAGTGATATAAACTATACACATCCCAGGTTAGATATCAATTTTAAACCAAATTTTAGATCGACTTGCACTAGCTCTAATTTGATATATCTAGCAAACTGCCAAGATTGTGACGCATTTTATATAGGAATGACAACAAGATCCCTGAAAGAACGCATATATAATCATACATATGATATTAGAAAGAATGACCAGAAAAATGCTTTGGCTAAACATATAACAAATAACCCTGGTCATAGTTTTAAATTTAGAACTTTACAACTTGTGCATCTAAGCAATAGGAAGGGTGACACATTTAATGAATTAGAAAGTATAGAATTAGAATGGATTTTTCGTTTTAAAGCACATTGTACTCCAGGCTTGAACCAGTACATTAGTATTAGATCAGTACTTAAAAAGAGAAGTCTGAAATAAATTAATACTTAAACATCTTAAATACTATACATACATATTCTGATCACATTGAATATATATTTTTTATGAATAAGATATAATCTATTATTACCTATACATTAATGCTTGTATTTTTTCTGAAGCCTAATTTTTCATCTAGTTAAGCCTTATTAATTATGATTCCCATCTTTTCAATATTTTATTTTGTTTAACTAATAAGTCATTTTCACAACACATTCCATAGACAGTTTTAACATTTTAATACATATTAGATATCAAATTAATGTTTCTATACATATTCTCAATATATATATATATTAAATTAAACATATATTAAACATTATTTATTTATTTATTTATAACTTTAGCTTTTGGCTAAATATACATTTTCATGTTTTTTCTACATATTTCATATGCATTTTGTAGATTTTTTATACATTTTACATTTTCGTGACTTCATTTTTGTGTTTTATAAATAACCTATATTGAGCCTCTTTTGAGTTAAAACATACACAATTTTATCATACATTTTACTAGGATAGATGGAAGTGATAAGCCAACTTTGACAAACAAGTTTATTACAGATAGATAGAGAGTTATATTCTGGCCTCGTCCTTTATGAGTGTTCTATGAGTGTTTACATGAATGTCTCCTACGAATATTTTATACTTTGTGCTTTTTAGTTCTTAGTTTATATGAAAGACATCAAATATATGTGTATAATTCTTGATTTTTAGTGCTTTTTAGTGCTATTTATGATATTATATAACTACTAAATATTATGAAGATACATATAATGATGTTAGGTCTATACTTATATGATTGTATTTTATTTTATTTTATTTTTCATCTTAACATATATATTTCTACTTATTTAAGACATATGTTTTTAAATGTATGTTTTGCACATAGATATTCTTCTCACTAAATTTCTCTTTTAGTGTAGATAGAGATATATATAATATGTATCTATTTATTTATATACAAAAAGTATTATAAGCGTGGAGTTTTTATGTATTTGGAGATGAACTTTTTTATTTTATGTTTAGTCTACTTACATGCTGAGACAGCCACATACACCTTTAATATTGCACTGACACTTTAATAGTTACAACAGCCTCTTGCAACCAACTCTGTTAATTGATTTATTAAGTGGATAATTGATATAATTTATCATTTAACTATGCTATATAAGCAAGCAGTCTTGTTATAATTAAATAGATCTGAAGAAGCGTACAGTCCGTACGTGAAAGCGCTCATCTTTTTCTGTTTGTATTTAAATAAAGAAGCTGTTTTTTGCTGCATTATCGTGGTGGTCTTCATACTGGTGTTTTTCTACGATATTTACTTGCTTTAGTGGTGAAGACCTTTGGAGGCTAACTGAGGTTGTGTTTGTATACCCTATCTAATATATGTTGAGCAAGAGTATTACTGGATTTCTTCTCTTAATGTCATTATAGTGCTCTAAGATTCTCTCCTTTAAAGTACAATTGGTTTTACCTATATAAAACCCTTCACATACCACACACTTAGCTAGATAGACTATATTTCTGGTGACACAATCGGCATGAAAAACAAACTAAATTGTTTTCTTTGTTATAGGATGATTAATTGATGTCACACGCAATATAAATTTACAGGCACTGCAAGATCGACAAGGATAAGTGCCCTTAGATTCTGAAGTTACTCTCATCTCTGACAACAGTTGTCTGTAGCATAAATGCTGTTTCAGAGTTTTGTTATTTCTAAACCCAAACCTGGGTGAAGATCCTAGCCCTTTACTAAACTCTGGGTCTGTCATAAGGACAGTCCAATTCTTCTTTATGGCATCACACATTACACTGATATCACTAGAGAAAATCAGAGTGATTCTATGAGCCTGGTCACTCTCAATGGATGGCCCAGATCTTGTGTCTCTTGAACTTTCTGAGAAATATGGTTTAGCTATAGTATCTCTACTTCTGAGGGCTTCGTTTAAAGCCTGTTTTATCTCTCACTTATTATATCTTCTATCTAAAAAATCCAAATTCAAAGTATTGAGAGCTGCTTCCAGCATTGATCCTCCTGTATGCAGCCTCATAGCTCTAAGAATGTGACTTTTCAGGACATTCCTTGGAATGTGTCTCGGGTGCATACTGGTCTTGTGCAAAATATTATTCTTCTTGTAAGATTTCTTATAAATACCTGTACGCAACTTTCCAAATATGTTCCGAGGAACCATTACATCTAAAAAATCTATCTTGGTATTACTTGACTGCATACTAAACTTTAAAAAATTGGTAGTGCCATGTAGAAATTCTACAAAAACTCAAAGCAACACACACTGGTGTGCCAAACAGGTGATCAGTGGTGTCACCTTCGCTGAACAGAAAAACATAACAAATTTACTGGTTGATAAAGTCAGCTCAAACTTCACACTCACTCCCCCCCATCCCTCCATGAAATACCTACTAGCATAACCACCCCCCATTAACAGGGAGCAGGTCCTAGTACTGCTTGCTAAGACCATAAACATAGCCTCAGTGGGCTCTGACAATTTCCCCAAATGCCTCCTAAATTGCAGGAAACATGACTTATTAGCAACATTTGAGTCACTTTTCAGCTATAGCCTCAAAATAGGCTTTGTACTGTGTGAATGGAGGACTGCAGTGGTTATTCCACTTCACAAGTGGGGACCATCAACCAACCCCAGACACTACAGATCTCTCTGGCTGACTAGTCTAACATGCAAAACCATGGAATGATTTATCAAGGAGATGATCAAGAAAGACAAAGGCAACCTTCAGACACTGGACTCAACCCAGTTTGGCATTGTTAGGGGAAGATCATACCTACTCAATCTGGTGAGAAGGTCACCAAGGCAATGGATGAAGGGGAAAATGGTGCATACCACTCACCTGGATCTGACTAAATAGTTCAGTGCAATACCCCACTTGATTATAGTTGATAACCTCACCAAATGTGGCATAAACTCATACATAACTCAATGGATTGCCAGCTGGCTTACAAACAGGAAAAAGGAAGTCAGGATAGGTGGTACCACCTCTATTAAGAGACAGGTCACCAGTGGAGAACCTCTGGATTCTGTGCTGGTACCACCCATATTTGACAACTATTTCTCGGAGGTAAAGGCGAACATCAAAGGGTTTTGTATGACCAAGTTCACAGATGACTGCAAATTAGGAGTTATCATAGCTTTACCAATGACACAAACATCTTCCAAGAGGATCTAGCACAGACAAATGACTGGTGCCAATGTCACAGACAGAAAATCAATGTTAACAAATGAATTACAGGACCTTTTGGGAAAACTGCCGCACAAGCTAATTACACCATCAATAAGACACCCTTAAGAGATGATCCAGTAGTAAGAGATGTGGGAACATATGTAGAGAGTAATCTGTCCTTTGACCAACATGTGGCCAATGTAGTAAGAAAACCATTCAATGTTGTCCAACTTAGAAGTAAGAGCATGATATCCAGGTCCAAGAAAGTCATAGTGTCACTGTATTTGTCCCTTATAAGACCTATCATTAAGTATAATGCTCCCATTGGTATATACCTGAGCAAACATATGCAACAGCTAAAACACCCACAAAGGCTCCTCACCAGGAGAATACAGAGTTTAAACACATTGTACTGTACAGATCACCTTAAAGCCCTATATCTATACTCTGTCTCCTACAGGTTACTGACAGGAGATCTGTGCCTGACATACAAGGAATTCTCAGATACAACTCTGATGGACTTTTTGCACATCTGCAAAACAAACAGCATCAGAAAAACTAGATCCAAAGATTTAAATTCTGCTTGTGATATACAATCATAATATTATAGGAAGTTATTGGGCTATTGGCCCTGAGGCCCTTACAAACCTAGCCAAGAATTTAGCCAGTGTTCTGACAAGTCAGCACCTATGCCGGTGTCCAGCAGGGACACAGGTGTATTTTCAGTTCGCCATTCATTTATCCAGGTTGCACTTAAAAAGAGTTATTGAGGTACTCTGCTTGATGTGGAGGGCTCTAATCCACAGAAAGGGGGAGTTTCTGGGACACAAATCAGTCCCACTAACAAGTCTTGTTGATGCCACAGACCAGGCTGAGGTTGTGATGTGGATTACTCGAGTGGAGGTTGACTTGCAGATATGCAGCAGTCCCATCAAGGCGGGGTCTGAGATTGCTTTGTATGCCAGACAGAGGTCACCTCTGAGGAGTCTGTATGAGACTGAGTAGAGGGACAGGTCATTTAGCCTGTCTGTGTAGTATAGATGTGCCAGTTTGCTACCCATCTGGTACCATACAGATTGATGCTTAGTTGAGATAGTTTATCTATTATACCCGAGTGGTGAATAGTATCAAAGGCTTTTGCCAGGTCAAGGTGGGCAGTGTGCACTGTCCTAAGCTCGTCCATGGCTTTGGTGACTGTCTCATGGAAGTCAACCAAATTTAACAGGCAGGACCTCCCTGTGACAATACCAAACTGTGTGGGATCAAGTGTTTGGAGGTTGCCAATGTACTTGTTATTGAAGTTCCTGATAACCTGCTCCATGGCCTTGCAGATCAGGCTAGTAAATTATACTTCTCCTTAAGGATGAAACTGCAAGCTATGCTGAAACTATAGACCAATAACTGATCTTCAAACAATGTATACTGGAAATGATGCTAACAATGTTTAGAGTGATTTAGACGAAAACTCAATCATGGCAACAGAACACAAGAGTAACAAAAGAAATGTATATGGAACAGAGGATCATTTGTTGTAAAATAAAGTCATAACAGAGAATTGTAAAATGGGGAAGAATCTAAGCATGGCAGAGATAAATTATAAAAAACATTTGACAGCATCCCTTACTCATGGATAAAGGAGTGCTTGCAAATGTGTAAGACACACCCTATATTGCTCAGTTATATTAAGTGACAATGAAACAGTGGCAAACCACTTTGCAACTAAGCCTTGCTAAAATACAAATTAATATCCCAGTGATAAAAATTCAAAGGGGGATATTCCAGAGTGACTCTTTATCACCTATGTCTTTTGTCTTGCCCTCAACCCATTAAGAAACACTGTGAGTATAACTGGGCTCCCAGACAACAACAAAGTGTAAAGACTTTCTATTGTCTTTTTGTGGATGACTTAAAACTGCATAGTTCATCAGATTAGGAGCCGAAAGCACAACAGAAAGTGATGAAAACTCTCTCAGATGATATAAGAATGTCGTTTGGTCTTGAAAATGTGTAAATGTAACATTTAAAGCAGGAAAGCTACAGGACCAATAAAATATCAGTCTGGATAGGGATGTGATATAAAGGATTATATATTCCTCATTCTGAAGACGGTATGGGCCTCCTTATAAATATTTACATGCATAGATCTGCAATAGTAGGACTGCATAGACATTTGCTGACTTCAACAGATCCAAATATAGTGAAAGTTTTAAAACATGAGGAGAACAAATCTAAGATGACTTCCCTGCTTAGTTTAGCAGAAGCAAATCAGTGTCAGGTTGGAAATTAAATCAAACCAGAAGTAGACAAAAATCAGGCAGCAACTGAATGTGCCAAAAACCAAAGAAAGAATACAAGGAGAAGGATCTGATGAGAAGGCAAACAATGTGAAAAAGGCATAACTATAGTAGCAAGAACAGAAAACATCTGAAACAACCTCATGCCAATCAGGATCTGACACAGGAATGTAAAGTAAAACCAAAAGAGGAAAGGTTTATATTATCATCCCAGGATAGTGGGCTACATATGTTGGATTACAAAATCCATTTAACACATGGAAGAAATAGACAAATGCAGGTTTTTTAAAACAGAACTGGAAACAGTCACACATCTTGTTAATAGAAATGATATAATAATGGCAGAGTGTCCATATACTGAAAGGCAAAATAATGTGGCAAGAGTGTTCTACTGGGATTGTGTAAACATTGCAATACTGAAGTAGGTAAGAGGAATTGGAAACATGGGCCACAAGCATTATAGAGAATGATGAAGTTTATATTACATGGCATCATCCATCACCAATGGTTAAAAATAGACATGAGAAAACCAGATATAGTATTCCATGTAAAGAAGACTCAAGTGATTATAGTGTCTTATGTACAGAGAGACACAAATTCATAAAATACCAGGATCTGCAGGCAGGAATGAGGGCAATGTGGAAGAAAGATACCCAGACAGTTCCAATGCTAGTAGGAGCAATTGGTCTTATAAATAAAGAATTTAAAGCCTTATTTAGATACACTACTGATACATGCAGCTCTGTATGAAATGCAGAATGAAGCAGTTCTGTGCATATTGCGGATCCTGTAAAGAGCACATTTGGCTAACATCGAAGATTGAAGGAATACTAATTTCATACTTTCCCACGGATTCAGCAAGCTCTGCATGGAATAGTGCAAGAGCTGCTGCACGTAATATGGCAGACGAGCGATCCAGGATCGAGCTCCCAGGATGTGCACGAGCACTCCTACACTATTCCTGAACGGACACCACTGCTATATGCTAATTACCTCATTTGCTGGTGAAACCATGCAAATGAGGTGAATTAGAGAACCAGGAAACAGGCAGGCATCTGTGCAGGAATAGTGTAACTTGCAGAAATGTATTCAGTTACAAACTGAATACATTTCTGCAAATTACAAAACAGAGGCATGACAGCTCGAAAGAAAGCATGTAGTCAATGTAGTAGACATGCCGATGGGCAAATATATGGCCACTGGCATGGAAAATAGTTACAATTTTATAAAAAACAAGTTTTTTTTTTTTTGGCCGATCTCGGCCGTTTAAGCCTAGGGCAGCGGTGCGCGAACAGGATTACCACAAAAATAAGAAAAAAAGGGGAAACTAAGCTTTTATATCCAAAGCAGCATTTTGCCATAATGATCAATGGCATGCATAAGCCAAAAATACCAGGTAATTGTGGTTGCTAAGGGGGGAGGTGTGAGTGTGGTAACTATGAATTAGCATTCTGGTTTATGTAAATGAGGGGATTGATACTGGATCACATATTTCCTCTCAGTGTTAGCTTGCACCAAACCGTGTAGGTACAGCAACACCATTGTATAAGTATAAAAAGTGGATGACCTCATAAGGGGGTGTGTCATGCATGCTGTAAGCTTATTGCAGCTCTGTGGCCCATGCTTGCTCTTATCTAAATAAAGCTAAGGAAGGGGGTGTATCTCACATTGTTCAGCACTGTTTTCCCTGCTTAAATGGGCGTGAGCTCCATGCACTGGGTTTTAAACAAAAAAAAAAATAAATAAATAAAACAGGAAATAGCAGCACTGTTCACATCTGAGCAGTGGGTATGTGCAGCATGCCTCAGGGTTTCAACAGGAAGGCAATGGGAAGTGAAAAGACCAGTAGGAAGGCAATCAAGGAGAACTAGCATAGCAGGCAGGTGAAATATATCAGAATCAGTCAATTATATAGGCAGCAGCCCAGCATACTACTATAAATTATGCAAACACCTTTCAGTCTGTTTTTTCCCACAAACTCTACAGCAGCGGTGTACACAGATGGGGAAATTTTACCTGACAAAACTAACAAGATATTAGGGGCTGCTGTCGCTCTCATATATGCAAGAGGCTGATAGTGGTGAGGATGTGAATGCTGATGACCATCCCACAGTGAGGAGGAGGAGGATAAAACTGTACAGACCCAGGGTAACCTACCAGGGGCTACATGAGCTGGAGATAGTGGAGCGCTATGGGGTGGACAGGGAAATTCTACAGCAAATTGTTGAGCTGTGCCGGCCCCGCCTCACACACAGAACCAACAGAGGGGAATCCATCCCGGTGGATACCAAGGAATGTGCATGCTTAAGAATACTAGCCACAGGTACCTTCAAAGGGAAACTGGGGATATCATGGGGATCTCACAGGCATCAGCATCCAGGGTACTCCACTAGTTCCTGGATGCCATGTCAGAACATGCCAGTGAGTACATATATTTCTTCAACACCCATGAGACGCTGACCAGCAGTCTGCATCTCTACCACCAAATAGCAGAATACCCTGAGGTAGTGGGTGCTATAGATTGCACATACATACACATCAAATCACCACCTGTTGAGTAGGGTAGGGTCTACATAATCCGCAAGGGCTTCCCCTCCATCAACTAACAGGTCATGTGCGATACCCAGGGGATTCTCTTGAATTTGTGTGCTGGCAGCCCTGGAAGTAATCATGGCTCCCACATCTGGCATAAGACACAGCTGCACCAGTCATTTATCAGTGGGGACATCCCATATGGCCACCTAGTGGGGGATGCTGGCTACACACTGGAGCCGTGGCTGATGACACCCCTCAGGAATGCACATGCACCTGAACAAGAGCTCCATAATGAGGCACACACACAAACCAGAATCATTGTAGACCATGTGTTTGGGATGCTCAAGTCATGGTTCCACTGCCTGGCCATATCCAGTGGAGCCTTGCAGTACTCTCCAGCTACATGTACACAAATGTTCATAGTATGTGGCATGCTACACAATATGATCCTGTGGAAACAGCTGCAGCAGGAACAGCATGGGCCAAGGCCACATAGCCAAGGCCATCACAGGCACAGAGTGACTCGGAGGAGGAACTACCTGAACCTGCCCATTTAAGCAGAAGGAGGAATGCCACATATGCTCAGTCTTTGGTAAAGAGGCAACACATAGCACATACATTGACATGGTAGGGACCCAGGGAATGACACCTCTCTCTGACTTGCACATACAGTAAAAGGGATGCCAAACATGACACTACCCATGCTTTACCATGTATAGGGAGTATACTATGTGCATCCAACATAGTCAGCCCTCCAGCACTGTCCTCAGTACTGGCCCAGCCACAAGGTAAGTCACTCTTCCTATCAATTACTGAATGGAGTGGTATGTTCTGATAGTTGTATCTATGGTATGTACGTGAGCATGCAAGGGAATTGGGTGGCTGAATGGGATGGCAGCAGACAGTGGACACCTATATGGGCAGCATGAAATTCATAATAAATACTGGTGTCAACATACTCAGTAGTACTAGACAAGGTGACAAATAACACCACAGTACATGTGGTGGCACAAATAACTGTGGGTGTCCATAGGACACACACATGCATGTCAGTGAGGCTCACATACCCACCACCAGCCTCAGCCAGCAGGACATTTATAAATGGCCATAAAGAAAGACTGGGCTAAGGCCTCCAATTGATGGCAATGGTGTAGATCCCCCTCCTGACCTACGCAGACAGACTACAACAGGCCTGGCAATTGTATGTTAGTTCTGAAGGGTAAGAAGTCTGAAACTGAAATGTAGTTCAATAAAACCTAAGCTCTGTACTCTACTGATATGCCTCCAGTCTGCATGTTAGGTCAGAATACAACATGAAATGGAAGCCAACAGAGTACCTGACATACCAGTACAGTCATAGCAAATGTTTAAAGTCATCAGGTATGCCTCCCCCCCACAATTCTATGTAGAAATGCAGTAACATGTAAGTGTGAGGAATAATATCAGTGGAGCAGAGATTGCCCAAGCTGGCCCAATCTACAGGATATATTGTTGCATGTGTACAATATGCAGGGGTCTGTGTGTTAGGCTGTTGTGTGTTCAATATTGCCTGGAAGTGGTCAGTATGTAGGTATGGAGGGTTGTGTCTCTGTGGCCTATGGGCAGTACTGTGGTTGACAGGGCCATGTTATGACAGATGTAGTACCAACCACAATGTTTCTCAGCAATACCCATGTCAGCAGTCATCCATACTCACTGTCCAGATGTCAATATCTGTCACCATCTGAAAGATGGACATGCTGTGAACATGGGCCCATACATACACACAGTACACAGGTGGAAGTACCCTAGACAGAGTGCATATAATGTAACTGTCAACTGCACACACCTTTGGAATTGTACATACAGGTTAGCGTCACATTATTTATCTGTGTAGTATGGACTACTGGTGTAGTCTGGACAATCACTGGCAGACCACAAAGGCACAGTTATAAAGCAATGAGAGACTGTCTATGTCCACGCACAAGGCAGCATAAGGGGAATGTCCAAGGTGTATCTGTGATTCAGCTGCAAGTAGCTTCCATATCACACATGCACTCATCTCACCCCACCATCAGCCACAGGTTTACCACAGGTCATATCCTTGCTGTTGGGAATGAGTACAGTATGATCCCACTTCTGTATGGGAATACCCACAGAATGCAGCATGCTGAAGAGGTGTCCCATGCAGGTGTGTTCCTAGCTGTAAGCAGCACCCTGCCTGCATCCAGACCAGTGGATCAATATGAACAGGAAGTATTGCCAGTAACACCTCACACACTTACCCTTTCACCTCAGGGGAATCCACTGGCTCACAACCTGGGAATGTAGGAGTGACAGAATGCACTGGCCTGTTGCAGATGTCCTGCATCACTACTAAATCACCTACAGTCCTCTGTCAAAGGCCTGTGCCTCACCTATAGTGCCAATGTATGGTATCTCATGGGGTCCTAACTAACAACCTAACACAGTCCACAGAACACAAATGCAAGGCCATGTTGACAAATCCCAGTAGCATGCCCATCATGTCCTACTGCAAGAACTGTGGGCCAATCCAAAAGTACTGCTGGGATGAAGGGCCAACTATAGGGATACTTCTGAGATATCACTCAGATAATGTTAGGAAGAGGATAGAATAACAGATGGAGGGGGTGTAGAAGCATGGATGTCATGGAGTGTGTGAAATCTGAAACTCTGATGTGTGCCCATACTACCTTTGTCTGCAAACCCATTAATGGGTGGCTACAAACCTGCTCATAAACCACAATGTGAAGTGGAACTGACCAGATATATGAGCCCTGCCGCTGGGTAATCTGGGTGGATCTGTACAGCTGAGAGGTATGGCCATAGCAGGATATGGCCATTCTGTTAAGTTGATATATATACAAGAAGGGGATCCTCAGCCACCATACTACCAAGGTGCTGGACCATTTACACAGACCCATCAGCAAGTGTCGGTGGCTACCCATCCAGAATGGCAGGATTATGCAAGAATGTGTAGGCTGCGGCCCACAGTACTGGACTCAGCTTCATTCATCTTGTATTTCCCAGAAAATAACCGTGAGCAAATAATTATATCTGTTAGTAGTTGATGACATAATACATCACAGTGTAAAACAGTACAACCAGCACAGACAGCAATAGTTACAGTATCCCCCTATCTTTCGCCCATTGTGACTTCATATTGGCAACCTATCTACAGATATCCTGCAGAAACAGTTTGCAAGCTGTAGGTGTAGAACACCAAACCCTGAACTGGACCCTTTCTGGAATGGATTCACACACTCAATACAAAAGGTCGTAATGGGCATGCTCCTACACTTAGAGAAATGAAGCCCATGTCTGACAACACAGTGGATTATACATATCTGTCATTTGCAGATGTCTGTGCATACATATCTGACAACACAGGGGATTATTCATATCTGTCATTTGCAGATGTCTGTGCAAACACACCAAATTGTACACCATTTATGCTTCACCCACACATTGGATAGGAATACTCACACATATCTAAGGCCAACAGACTATAATATGTCAAACATACACACACACACACACACACACACACACACACACACACACACACACACACACACACACACACACACACACACACACAGTTGTGGGGAAGAGAGGCACAGAAAGTGACAGAGAGAATTCCATTATGAGGCCTGTCCCACCCACTACACATCCAATTGGCCTATATCACATGATGTGCTGATGTCAAGTCACTGTACACATTCCTTTTGGTAGCCCTCAGCCCTATAGTTTATGTGGTGCTTGTAATAACTGTGTAAAACAATAGTACAAATAAGTATCCATGTAGCATTTGTAAACTCAGTCCTGTTAAATTTAAAATTGTGTGTGACTGAGTGTGTGTGCATTTCCAGTGGAATGATTTATGGCCCATTCACACACACTGCACTTCACATTGCCCATGTTAGCACTCCTGCTGATGTCAGTTACCTTGAAATAACCCTTTGGCCAAATCTCAGCCCTATAAGCTCTGTGGCACTCACAATAACTGTGTACTACTGTAATATAGTAAAGAACTTAAGTAGGAGTTCTTATCCCAGACATGCCAACTGTTAAACTGCATGTGTGTATGTTTGGAGATGAATGATTTTGAGGCCTTTGACACTCATTACACCTCCCATTGCCCTACTTTAGCACTTCCACTGATGTCAGTCACCTTGAAATAACCCATTGGCCAAATCTCATCCTGGAAGCTCCATGATGCATGCAATAACTGCATAATGCTATAGTATAGCAAACTAGTTAGGTAGGAATTCTAATCCTGGTTCTGGCAAGTGTGAGAGGCTGTATGTCTTTGTTGACACCTGACTTTGTGGACATTTACACTTTCCTTATCCCTCCTTTAGCACTGCTGTTGATGTCACTCACCTTTAAAGATACATTTGGACAGCTTTCCAGCATGTAAGCTTCATAGTACTTGCAATAACTGCATAATACCATAGTGTAGCAAACTAGTTAGGTCAGAGTTCTAATCCTGCTCCTGGCAACTGTAAAAATGTGTGTGTTTGTGTGAAAGAGTGTGTGCATCTTTGTTGGTGCCTGATTTTGTTGACATTCACACTTATTACACTTCCCTTACCCTTCCTTTACCACTGCTGCTGATGTCATTCACCTTCAAAGATTCCTTTGGACAGCTCCCCAATATATAAACATTGAGGCACTTGCAATAACTGCGTAATACTATAGTGTAGCAAACTAGTTAGGTAGAAGTTCTAATTTTGGCCTTGGCAACTGTGAAGATGTGTGTGTGTTTTTGTAAAGAGTATGTGTGTGTCTTTGTTGACACCCGATTTTGTGGACATTCACACTTACTACACTTCCCTGACCCCTCCATTAGCACTGCTGCTGATGTCACTCACCTTCAAAGATACCTTTGGAGAGCTCTGTGGCACACACAATAAATGCAAAACACTGTAATAGCAACTAGATAGGGGTTTGAAACTCAGTACTGGCAAGTGTGTGTCCGTCATCAGTATCTTGTGTGGGTGTTCATGTGATTGTGTAATAACAGGATCCATTGCTGTGTGGGTTTTGCTACATTATTATAATGAGGACCTATATGTCTCAATGTCCACATTACAAGGCCAACAGTTGTCAAACACCGTAGAGGTTGGAGTAGACAATCCACAGCCATAAATGTCTACTGCCATGTGCAATGACTATGTGACAGTATGGATTAGTGAATAATACAGGCAACCCTTATAATAGTCAGAGACCACTCTCCACCCACAGATCATACACAAACACGCTTGGTTCTTTCTTTCTTTCTTCCTTCCTTTCTTTCTCTCTCTCTTTCTGTCTCTCTCTCCCACTCTGATAGATGCAGAAAAATGCATCTGTTTTGCATAGGCAGCAGCTTGACATTGTAGGTAATGCTCATGATCAGCTGATGCCCTGTACACGAACTGGATTTCCCCACTTGTAAATTGCATGTGGAACAGCTGTAATATCATTCCTATAGCCAACTGCATGGAAACACACTCCTATAACTAAACACTTCATGTGGCTGTTCCTTCACTGTGAGCAGGACTTCATGTGGGTGTCTGACAAACAGCATCACAGAGGGTAGTTGGAAATACCTCTTACAACAAATACTGTGGAGACAGGCCAACAAACTGGAGGGGAATGTTCCAGACATGGGGACAGATTGTAAGTATTGCTGTTCTACATTTGAAGTAATGTTGGTTAAAAAGGGTTTGTGTGGATATGGCTGCTCTGTATGATTTAAAGTTTGGCATGACAGTGTTATGTGGTTGAGAAAACTCTCACCTGTAGGGCTATCTGCAGACTGGACAGAGCTTGGAGTCTTAGATTTGATGTGTTACTCACACATTTTCTGTCTTTATAAATGCAGTAGCATAATTTAATGATTGCAGTCACTAAATGGTAACATCCATGTGTGTTACTGACTTCATATCCCTCAGAAGAGATATGTTATAACAAACCCTGTTACACCAACAACTTTTTTTCAGTTTATAAAGGCAATATGTCAATAATGGCCCTGTGTTTGTGCCTCTGTCCGCAAGTCTGTCACCCTTTGTTCATATGTCATGCAGTAAGAAGTGGATATGTACAGTATATCATTATTTACTGACATCATTCCTGATATCAAGCCATTGTTATACCAGACTGCCAGACATGTTATGTATAGGAGGCCTTATATTTGAGGACAAAATCTGGACATGCTGTTGTAGTCTGTACAGTAGTGAGGTCTGTGTACTTATGGTGATTGTTGACAGAGTGTCAGTATTGTGTAGCAGTGTATTGTGAATATGTTATTTGGTCTGTGTACAGACTGGGGTAGATGTCAGTGTTCTTGGTCCTGTTCTATCTGAAGTTGCATGCTTCTCCAGTTTCTGACACCCAATCAGCTTATATGTTTGTAGGACCAGACTGAGACATGTCCCCATACCATAGTCAGGCATCAGACTACACTGAGAATTGGGCCACTATATGTAGTGTCAGTGTATGAGTGGCAAATATGATGATGGGTTTTGTTCACACAGTCCATATACTTTACTATTAATTAGGTTTGCCATTATGTGACTGTGACTGAGTTGAGATTGGTTGTGGGCATGCCCTTTCACACTGGTGTCTGTTACTCCATGCTGTTACATGCCTGTAGTGCCTGCTATATTTGCACTTACATGTGTATTCCCCCATAGGAAAATTGAGTTAGTGTTGTGACAGCCTGCCTGTAGTTTTGACAGTACTTGGTAACATGCCTGGTAGCTCAGTGTATTTACTCTAGTGTGATGTTATGTCCAGATATTTGTCAGATGTACTGTTGCCTGGCCACCATATGTGTTGTGTACTTCTGACAAAGCAGTGGGATGCTGTGAAGATGTATGTAACAAACTAGTGGGAAGTATGTGGGGTTGGGACCTCTGCTTATCCAGTTAATATATGTTAGCACAGACAGGAGCGTGTGAATGCATCAACTGTGTGAGATTATCTACTCCAATATTTGTGATATATCCCATTTTCATGGCTTTAAACATCCTCTTTGTCAGGCTTGGTCCACATTTTTTGCACTAAGAAGTTCTGTGTATACCTCTTGACTGACCAGATTGTTACAGACTGTCCATGTGTATTGCTCATATTTCTGCTGTATTCCACAGAATCATTGCTGTGATTTCTGTGGTATGATGATTTTATGATGTCTGTCAGTAACTGATGGTGTACATGTCAGTTTCAGAAGAGACTTCCTTTCAGAACATGTAAGTTGACACAACCCCTGTTACTGTAGCAAAATTCTACATTTATAACTTCAAAACTTACTTTACTTTCCCTTGCACTAAGATGTTGAGAGTTATGGTGCTGAAGTATGACTCCACTACATGCTATGCGCATATGTTTTATATATGTATGTATATATGTGTATATATATATATATATATATATATATATATATATATATATATATATATATATATATATATATATATATATATATATATATATATATATATATCCTTTTTATGTGTAAACATGAGTGTTGTATATTCCTTCTCAGATGTATCTCACCATATTTATCTAATATGTGTATTTTTAGATATAAAAACTGATTCCACACTATTTTCACTAACAAGTAGTAAACAATTGTAGTAGTTAAAACAGTTGTTTTCTACTATTCAGAATGTGTATTGAATGATATATTTGAAAAAGCAAAAGACATTCTTGCAGCTTTGATGGCTTAGTGGCGAAGTGCTGTGGCTATAGTGTGCAGGGTTCAAGACCTGCATGGGCTATTTATTTTGTTGCTGGGCAGAACAAGTGCTGATGGAGACAGGGTGATTAAGGTGCTTTAAGGTGGCTTTGAGTGTGTTTGCAAGGGTTTGCATGATGGTAAGCGCTACTAACATATGGTTAAATGAATATGCGCTTACACTGTGTAGGCTTCGCTTACCAGTGAGCAAATCTGCTTAACATTTACATTTAAGCAATGCTTAAACCTGCTAAGGTAACCATGATCACATTCCAGTCTGATCAAATAGCAGGGTAATGACATCTTTAATAAGTGTATTTAATTCCATGTACATAACATGCTTCTATTTGCTGTCATTACAGTAGCAAGGGGTGTGAGTATACTGTATGGAACACCAGAGTATACCTGGATAGTACCACAATCTTTTCTTTGAGTATGTGTTTCATACTTGGGTAGTATCCCAGGTTACATGTAGTCACACTTGCATGTATTGTATCATTATGTTACTATGTTTAACAGTTCTTTTCCAAGTAAGAGTAGATTGCATATTGTAGTACTGGAACCATACACCCCTGCATGCAAAGCTGGACTCTGAGTACTGACTATCATGTTCTTGGTGTTTGAGCTCTATGTTTTTATGTATCTCCTGTTGGATATTGATCTGATATGTTGATATTAACTGTAGACTACTCTGTTTTTAGGACATGCCATTGAGGACTGCTCTCATGAAGTAATGGCATTCCTATCAGTTTCAAACGTCTATATGTCAAAACATTCATCCTAATACATAACCTGTTGGCTATCTACTTTCTGTCTGTCCTCTGTACAGATGTGTAGATGTCAGGTATTCATCTTGGCTGCTTACAGGCAATCACTGATTGACTGACACTGACATGTCTGCCCAGCTGTATTATGAATGCCACAGCTAGGAAACCCCACTCTGTATGCACCACATGCCATGGATACTTCAACCAGACTAACACAGTCAACAGAACATGTTTGGATACAGGTCTTTAACACAGATACTGGCCATGTTAAGCAATATATGTTGCTTACATGTCAGTTGGAGCACCTCACAGGCCCTCTTCAAGAAAAAAAAAACATATGAGTGGATGTTGAATTTAACTGTCTCCCTGGGGATCACTCAAGTGGCATCGGTTGAAAAATGGCATACTGACAAATGTCAGGTGCATGATACCAGTGTACTCACAAGCCCTACTCTTCTCATCTCTCCATGGACATTAGCCTGGTACACACCGAGGAACACCTGCACCTATGGACCTCAGAACTGACAAATGTGTCTATGTGTATTACTGTGTATAATAGTGTTTGTGTGTTTGTAAACTTGTAGTTGAAAATACTCTGAGGGCCTTCTCACCCACTACACCCCCTATTGCTATACTTAGAAAGGACAGCTGCTGTAATTCACATTAATTGTACCTTGTGACACTATTCAACCTATTGGCTACCTGGGACTTGCTGTACCAGCATAACACTGTTCTACAAATGGATCGGTAGGCATGAGTTGCCCTCAGAGTCCTGGCAAATGTGTGTGTGTGTGTGTGTGTGTGTGTGTGTGTGTGTGTGTGTGTGTGTGTGTGTGTGTGTGTGTGTGTGTGTGTGTGTGTGTGTGCAATTGTGTGTGATTGTGCATATTTGTAGGAGACAGCATTCTGAGGCCACATTCTCCAAATACACTAAACCTTGCTATACATTATAAGGGATGGTGATATTGCTGACATTAGGAGAGCCATGACAAAAACCTCACCCTACTATCCTTGTGGTGTGTGCAATAAATGCATATCCCTGTAGGAGCAATAATTAAATAGACAATGGTTTGTATTGCAGCCCTGGTAAATATGTGATTGTGTGTATGTCAGAGCATTATCATGGGTTTCAGTGAGTACAATATCCAATGTGGAGTGGGGGTGCTGGGTATACTGTCTTTACACCAGGGTACCCCAGAATATATCCCAAGGTCTACTGTATGAGGACTGCTGTCACCATCAACCATATAGGTAACTGATGACACTCTTCAGCCCAATGATGCATGTGTTGCGTGCAAAAACTCTGTAACCATATGGACTCACTAACAAGGTAGTCAGCACTGCTAAACCCAGGTCTGGCAAATGTGTCTATGACTATATGCGTTTGTCAATGTATATATGACAGTATATTATACTGTGTATTGTCCATTAATACCCAGCACATCTCCCATTACCATACTGTACAAGGCCTGGTGATGTTGTTCACTTTACAAGAAGCTTGGGACACACCTCACCCTACAATCTCTGTCTTGTGTGCAGTTAAGGCCAAACACATTAGTAGCAGTAAGTACCTAGGAAGGGGTTCTTATCTCAGTGCTGCCAAGTAAGTGTGGGTGGATG
>NC_056728.1:1499007633-1499072633 GCF_019279795.1 Protopterus annectens
TGCAGCCATTCGTAATTCTTGTTACCAACAATATATATATCACTGCAATGCATGAGTTGTGTCAATAGGTGATGCCCCTGCCCCTGGAACACACTGCACCCATGTACACATTATTGCTGTGCACCTGTAGAGCACACTGGCATGTACTGTGCACCATACCTCCCAAGTGTACAGACCATTGCTGAATGTGTAGATGTCTGGCAGTTATGTTTGCTCTGTTGCTCACAGCCCCTATGTGTTTGTCTGACACATAACTGGGATGATATGAGGTCTGATGTAAATAATTAATGCCTGACCTTTGATTTGCAGATCTCATCATCATTAGTGCATGTATGTGCAATAAAATCCAGTTACACCGAAAACCTTCAAAGCTTCATGTGGATATGAGGAGAGTACACACCCCTGTTGACATGCCACCCTCTTCTATGATATGAAATTTGATAATATTACACACACCTGGTATTTGACATATGACCTGTGCAATCCAATGCAGTATCAAACAAATGTGTTAGTTGTGTAGATGCTGAATGAGATGGATACAATATGTGGGTTGCATAAGTGTGCACACCTTTAAAACAATGGTTTATTGAAGCACCTGTTATGTGAACTACAGCAGTCACTATTCTATTCTTGTAAGGGGTATACTAGCATGGCCAATCTTTACTTGACATTATTTGATCTGTCTGCCCTACAAAGATCCCCCAACTCTGCAAGATTGCAAGGTCAGCTCATGTGCACAGCCCTTGGAGGTCACACAGTGACTTCATTATTGCTGTAGAGTCTGGGTTATGTCTGGCACAATTCATAACCTTGACTGTGTTCAGATACAGCCATTCTTAGCTAGCTTTGGATGCATGCTTCAGTTCACTGTTGTGTTTGAAGCTGACACTCTTCCCCATCCTCAGCCTTATTGCAGATACATGACAACTATGGGCCACACATGAGTGTTATTTTGCAGTGTTCCAAATTCCACACACCATGTCTACCGGATTAGTTCCAGCTAATGAACAACAACCATAAATGTCTACACTGGCACCAGCAAGCTAAAAGTTGGGAGTGGTGGCCCTGAGGTGGAGTGAGGTGTTGCTTGTGTACCACACATATCTTTATGAATACTGTCTGTAGGTTTGAGCCTTGGTGTCATGACAACATTACACATTGCAACACATGTCTTTGGAGGACTTGATGTTATGCTTATGCTACCTGTACAGATCCCTGGATGATGTTTCAAGTGGGACAAATCTTTCATCTGATTACCCTAACCCATAGTCCACGATTATTCAGAATCCAGGCAATTGTTGACACAGGTACTACACAGGCAGTACTTGCTAGGCATTCCTCCAACTCCCTCAGTGTTGCTGCATGTCTCTGGGCAGCCTCCATGACCTGTTTGCAACATGTTTTGTCATCTATTTTGGATGGGCATCTGTTTCTTTTCTGCATCACTGCTGTCCCATATTTATAACACCTCTAGATCACTGTCTGCACTGTTTGCCATGGTATATGCAATGGTGAGGTAAGGTTACTTTTCCCACTTCTGACTGCAACCTTTCATATATGGGATCCATTTCATGCTTTGTAAGATTTGTGCAAGCCATGGCTGCCTCTGTTGCAGGCGATTGGGCAAATGTCATGGACATATTTCTTGGACAGCAGACCACTACTTGGTGTGACATTGAGGCCCTCTACTTAATGGCAGGTGTGTACTCAAGAAGAGTGAATGCTGTCAGTACATCACAAGCTGCCTCCACAATATGTTACTTGGAGTGTGTGCACACATATGCTTCCAGTGTTTTGTAAGGTATGTATACCCCATATTTGTTGTCCTAACATAGGATTCTATATTACACATTCATTGCTCATGTTAGGATCACATTGCAGGTAGTAAAAGGTGTGGAATGTGTTATTGTGGTCTGCCGTTGTATATATCAGGAACAGTTGCTATTGTAATTGTGGTGTATACACTGTTGTATCCACTGTATAAGGTTAATGTTTCATACATGCCCCTACTGTAGGCCATTTGTCCCACCATTTTGTTTATCTCTGTCCACATATCTTGCAGTGACAGGTTGTGAGGTATACTGCAGGAATCTTGCATACCCATTAGATATGCTACCATGGTAACCACTGTGATGCAGAGCAGTTAACACCAACAAAAATGAACATGTACAGCATGCATTATGTATAGGTGTGTTAAATGTGTGCATGGCAAATAGCATGGCCTTAACATGGCTGGTGTACTGGAAAACCTGAACAAAACAACTCCATACTCACCAGCTACAGGCTGCTGCCCCAGTTGTATACCAGATGGACCTAAATAGTTGTGGGAAAGAAGAAATGTCAGTAGCCACACCTGTTGCATTGGTACAGAGTGGAAGCAGCATTTCAGCACATCAAAAGTGCAAACCCCAGTACTACGATTTATGCATATCTGTGCATTACTACACTCCAGAAACAGATTATCTTATCTGACATATGCATGTAGATACTTGGGTGGCACCCACCTCCACAATGCTGTCTTCGGCTTCATGGCTTGTCCGGTGGCTGTGTGCCCTAAGGCTGGTGAGGAGCTCCTCAGCGTGCGTCAGTGGGGGCTGGATGGGTTGATCCCCACCTGTGACTAGCAGTTTCCTCACAATGGCAGCAGCCTGCTGATGGGCATAGCGGATGAGGTCAGTGCAATGATGCCGCACCTGCTCATAATTTCGGCTTTGCTGGCCAACATCATTTACCCTGTGGATGAGGTTGTTCCACAGGGCAGTTCTTTCCTGCAGATCCTGGGCTCTTCGGCTCAATAATATGTTGTAATGCTGTATGACATATTGTATTATGGTGTTATTCTCTATGTTGGTGAATGCTGGCAGCCATGGACGTTGCATATTACCTGGAAGACGTAAACAGGAAAAAAGGTCACAGGACCTCATATGGTTGTCCACTTGCACATTAACAGTGGATATTATCTGCAAATAATCCAGAGTATACCATAACACTGTAAGCTATCATGGCTTTGGCATCTTGCATTACACTCCTGACCCTGACCTGTCTAGTTCCCTCAGTGTTGGACACTTAATTGCATAATCCTCTATTCTCCATTAATTTCTGTGTAAAGGGATGACAGTGGCCATCTTCCATGTGGCTGGTGGCAAGTATGTATTTGACTGTAGTGTGGGATGGAGCTGTGAGCATATGCCTAAGCTCATCTAGGAGGCAGACTGTGATGTTTTCATGCCCCATGGAAACTTGCTGTTGTTGTCATCAGTAGCCATTATGTCCATGCTCACCATTGATGAGGGCAGGAATCTGGTCGATGTGCATATCCCCCTGTACAAATGTTGTGGACAGGGTGGCACTGTTCCCACCTAACCTGTCTAACGCAGGTTGCCTGTATCCATGGCATGCGTGTATAAGGTGTGTTTTACCCCCAGTACAGGATGAATTGTGTTACTGCCTCTGAGACTGACTACATATAGGTTCATAGGATCATAGGTAGATACTAGGCTATCTGCTCGAGGGCATTTATAAGCCTAGCCAGAGTGTGTCAGCTTTTGCTTCCCCATTGATTATTTAAATGAGCCTCTGTCAAGAAGAGCCAATGAAGTGATCCCAGGGGTGCATTTTCTGTTACCCATCCACTCGTCAAGGTTTCTCTTGAAGAGTGTTAGTGAGGGGCTCTGCCTAATGTAGTTAGTGATTTTGTTCCAAAGCATGGGGAGTCTCTGTGATAAGAATCTATCCCTCCAGCATGTTCTATTTATTGTTGTGGTGAGGTTTAGCTGACTAGAGCGAGTGGCTCACAGTGACTTGGATTTCTTGAGGTGAAGCATGTCCATCAATTATGAGTTGGACATGGCTTTGTAAGTCAGGCAGAGATCACCTATGAGTAAGCGATATGCGACTGAGTACAGCTGGAGTTTTTCCAGTCGGACTGCATAGGACATATGTTTGAGGCCAGTAATCCACTTGGTGAGGTACTTTTGTGGTCTTTCCAGCTGTTTCAAGTGTCTTGTGAGGTACATCCCAAATGGGACATTGTATTCTATGATGGGTCTGATGAGTGATGAGTAGAGGGTCACTATAACCTCTTTATTTCTAGATGCGAACCCTTTAGTAATTAGATGGGCTACATAGAAGGATTTCCTAACTACCTTGGCAATATGATTGTCAAAGGAGAGATTACTATCTACCTGGGTCCCCAGATCTCTTATTACCTCTTCTGTATTAAGGGGGCTGCCACCTATGTGGTAATTCATGGTTGTTTTGTTTTTCCCAAACGGGATGACTATGCATTTTTTGGCATTTAGCTTGAGACCATGACTTTGACACCAGCTGTCCATCTCAGTAAGGCCCTTTTGGAGAATGTCAGTGTCAGCCAGAGGGTCAATTATGGCTCCCAGTTTGCAGTCTTCGGTGAACTTGGTTAGCCATAGTCCTCCTGTGTTTACCTGTACTTCTGAGAAGTAAATGCCGAACAGTAGGGGTCCCAGGACAGAGCCTTGTGGGACACCACTTGTGACTGGTTTAGAGTCGGACCTGGAGCCCACTATTCTTACTGTGTGAGTTCTGTCTGTAAGCCAGTTGGCAACCCATCTCGTGACGTAGGGGTTTATGTTCAAGCTGGTGAGTTTTTCTATAATTCCCGAGTGGGGAATGGTGTCAAGGTAGGCTGTTTGAACTACCTTCCCCTCATCTATGGCCTTGGTGACTGTCTCAAAGAAGTCAACCAGGTTTAGTAGGCATGATCTGCCCTTAACAAAGCCGAACTGGTTTGGGTCAAGTGTTTGGATGTTCTCAATGTCTTTGTTAATGAGTTCCATGATGATGCACTCCATAGCCTTGCAGACCAGGCTAGTCAGGCTTATGGGGCGATAGTTACCATGGTCAGTTGTGGCCCCTCCTTTGTGGAGCGGAATAACCGTTGCTGTGCACCATTCTATGGGAACGTAGCCTGTGGAGAGACTGAGGTTGAACAGTGTGTTTAGGTGGGCAGTTAGTTCATTCTGTAGTTCATGCAAGACGCAGCCTGGGACAATATCTGGCCCCTTTGAGGCTGTGCTTTTGGCTTTTGAAAGGGCTGTTTTCACCTGTGCGTCTGTGATTTCTGGGACACTACACTTTTCCGGTATTGTTGTGGGCCCTTTTGGGGGTGAGAGGTGGGTGAAGTTTGCACTGACTCTATCTGCCAGGATGCTGGCAATATCAGTGGGTTCAGTATAATTTGTGCTATTTTGCACTAGCTCAGAACATATCTGCAAGTTGCCACTTAGATTCTTGACATAGCTAAAGAAGACTTTTTGGTTATCTTTCGAATCCTTGGCTATTTTTCTTTCGAAGTTAGCCTTGGAGGATTTTATGAGGGACCTTAGTTTCTTACTGATACTGATCAAGGATGTCTTTCCTTCTTGGGATTTGCTTTATTTTCTGAACTAGTTTCCTCCTTCTATTGTATAGCCTGTTTATGGCAGGGGTCCTCCAGACTGGTTTCCTTCACTTAGGGTAGTGAGTCTTGGTTTTGCTAGGGATGGCACAATCCATGCATCCTTGTAGGTGCTCATAGAGTGCATTTGTAAAGGTTCCTGCATCTTGGACACTGTTATCCTTTAGCGTGGGGGCTATGAAACTTACCACCTCTGTCTTAAGTAAGGTGAAGTTTGTTATAGAAAAGTTTTTCACTGTGGTTTCCTTGGTTGGAGGTGGTGGTGTGGACATCCAGAGTGATTAGTTTATGGTCTGATCTAACTAGTGACGGGTTGACATCCGGTGTGGAACACCTGTCGCCCAATTTGGTGATGACCAGGTCCAATATGTTTTCACCTCTGGTCAGGGAGTTTACCAGCTGATCCAGGGCATTTGAGTTGATAAATTCCAGGAAGCTCTGGACCTGGGAGTTTGTACTTGAGTAGTTTTCCCAGTTAACTGTACGGTAATTGAAATTGCCCAATATCAGCATGTTCAGTAAGACCTTCATGTTTCCCAGTATCTCCAGAAAAGCAGAGTGGTGGTCCTGGGTCATGGAGGGTGATATGTAGCAGGCCACAATTTGCATTGCAGATTTGCCTAATGTTAGTTGCACATGGATGACCTTGGAGGTTTCATGCTGCGCCACTAACCTGGAGGTGTAGGTATCCTTGATGAATATGGATACACCCCCTCCTTTTGTGTTTCGGTCCATGTTCTGTGGCCGAAATGTGTGGTAGGAGTTGTAGCCCGGTAGTGGAGGGGTGATCTGTGGAGCTTTGAACCAGGTTTCAGTTATTGCACAGATGTCATCATTCTCCATACTGAGGAGTGCTTCGAGCGTGTGCATTTTGAGATTTAAACTCCTGGCATTGAGTAGCATAACCCTGATTTATTATTTGTGCTGTTTACGGAGGTGGGCTTGACTTTTGAGCCTTGCCTAAAAAAGGCACTATGGAGGTAGCAAGAGCCTTGGCCAGTATTCGAAAGCCAAGATTTGACAGGTGCAAGCCGTCTCTTGTGAAGCAATGAGGCTTGTCGAGCATGTCATCCCAGGTTGACAGACACTGGAACCCCTTTAAATGACACCAGAGGCTTAGCCAATTTTTGAAATTGATCATTTTTTTCTTTATACTGAGGTATCATTCTTGGCGAGGGCAGGATGCTACTCAGGGTCAGGGTTATACCCGCGTGGGCTACATGATCAGAGAGCTCTTCCATATCTTTTTTCATGTAGGCCAGGGAGGTATGTCTCAGGTCATTCACACCAACATGAACAATGACAGAGTCATAATTGTACTTGTTCTGGAGTGACCTGAGTGCTTGTGTTATGTGGCGGATTCTGGATCCTGACAGGCAGCTAACAGTAACCTTCTCCTTGTCCAGCCTACTGAGTGGGTCATCAGTGTGCCTGACTATATAGTCACCTATTGCTAGTGTGTTAGGTATGTTATTTTTCCCTAAGAGCTGTGATGTGCGCACACTGATTTTGTGTTTTATTGTTGTCTGGTTTGTGATGGGAGGTGCAGGTGTTCTGGGTGTCTGCTTTAAAGGTCTGTGATGCTTTTGCAGGTTTTTATTTAGAGCCTCTGAGTATGATTTTGTGTATTTATGTGTATTTTTTGCCAGTGCTGGTTTAGTATATCTATGTGAGGCTAGAGGTGTGGTTCAAGTGTTAACCATCTCCTCATGACTGCCTGTTCCAGTCATGGGTGGAGAGCTTAGCCTCCAATTTAGCTATATAATTGCATCTCTTGCATATGTTAATGGTTTGTGGTAGGAGGAGAGGGTTGTCTGTGTACATGAAGCAGTTGTAACATTGCCTCAGTATACCCAGGTTCACCAGCTGGACTGGAGAGTATACCTGAAATTGCCCTTTGGTCATGCCTGAATATGTGGAGACATTGTTATAATTGGCCATGGAGGTGTGGATATGTCTGATTTATAGTCATAGTCAGCCTTACAGGAAGCCACCTGTGAACCTACATGGTTGCTCAGATAGAGGTGGACTTGCTTCCAAGTTGTGGTATGCATCTATGTGTCCCAGTACAGCCACTATAGCAACCTATTATGTATTGGAGACTAGCTGTACAGGTCAAGTACTGCTGATTCCATATAGTTACAGCGGCTATAAAGTGTACACACCCCTGTTATAATGCCTGGTATTCGTGTGATTGAAACATGACCCCACAAAAGCTCATTTCAACACAATCCCCACCTATAATGTGATCTATAGCCTGCTCAATTCAATTGAAAACATAATCTGTTCTGTGAAAACATATGGGAAATAATACTCAGTACAGTAACCCAGTTGAATGTGTGTGCACACCCTTAAACTGATATGTTGTGTAAACACCTGCTGAGATGATTACAGCATCCATTTGTTTTGTTTTGTACTCTAACATCATGACACATCTTCACTTGGCAATGTTTGCTCACCTTCCTTGAAACAGATTTGCTTCTTTTTCAATAGAATTGTACAGGTTATGGGTCACATTTCAGGTGAGAAACATTTTGAAATGATTTTCTGAGGTCTCATTGGGATATAGCACACAAACCTGGCATTCAAACAGCGGTGTGTATACTTTGGATAGCCAGTGTATATGGGTGTTGATATAGCTGTTAGTGGTAGGCATGGAAGGTGGCTCATAACACAATTGTACACTTCTCTGATTACTGCCTGATAATCATGCCTACTGTAGTACCAATATCAGTATCATGGCAATGCAACAATCAGCAGCAGTACACATTTTATTTTGTTGTATGCAGTGACACTGATATTACACACATGTGCAATATGAAT
The DNA here is from genome assembly GCF_019279795.1 of Protopterus annectens. Classification (NCBI taxonomy): domain Eukaryota; kingdom Metazoa; phylum Chordata; order Ceratodontiformes; family Protopteridae; genus Protopterus; species Protopterus annectens. The sequence goes on from NC_056728.1 coordinate 1,499,015,891, forward strand.
AATCTATTTTCTGGAATGCTTGTAACCCATGTTATTACTTTTGTGCCTTTCAGCTGCACATACTTATACATGCACATGCTCAGGGGATACCTGGTATACATTTGTGCTCTATGTCAGTATGGAACACTGTAATTAAAGTCTTGCAGCTCAATCAAACTTTTCATCCTGTTATACCAGGACTTCTGGACAATGGTCCACATCAATGGGTGACAAGAGGAAATCAATATTGATAATGTATTAATATAGCTGACATAACACAAGTATATGTGTATGTGACTACAGATATAAGTCACTACTGTGACTGTTGTCCGGCAGAACACTATACAGTTGAATGTTATTAATTCAATATATCACATGTAGTTTAACACACACATGTGCAAAAGTACTTTACTATGCACATGCCCTATATAGGTATCTTAGATTTACAATGCTAACATGTAAAACACTCATATTCACGGGTAACATATGGGTATGGACAACATCCCATTAACTAGCCTAGCAGTGGTACAGCCACAACTGTTTGACAGACACTTTAGTGTTTGCCATATGTGAGCTGTCCTTTCCCAGGGTGAGTCAGGCTCCTCAGCTGTGATCCTACCTTCTCCACCTCTTAGAGCATCACATCTGGACAAAGCCTACAATTTTGGAGGGGATAAATAGGCACACATCTTAAATATGCCTGTTACTACCCTATGAAGTTTGTAGCATAATACATTTTGCATTACCATGATTGTTCTGAAGGTAGTGGGTCTGAAACTCAAGTGTTTGTCATTACGTCATGACTTCCATCCCCAGCTATTTGTCGAAATAATACAGATGTTAGGAGGAACAGACCAAACTCTATGATGGGTAAATCTCGACATTCTGTGAAGATCTGTACAGTTGACAGGTATGGCCCACTGCAGACAGAGCCGGATGCTATGTCCATAGCAATTGTTCAGTAGGACATCATTACAGCAAGTCTTGTTAGCACATATAATTCTTTCAAAATCATCTATCCCATTATTACAGACTAAATACTACATTCAATTACAAGCTTGCATGGTTCACATACCAGTTTTATTTTTATGCTCTCTTCTGTGTTCCAGTTTATGTCTTCCTTTTTTTATTTTTTTTTTGTATTTGTTTTTATTCTTTTTTTTGTTTGTTTTCTCTCTCTCTCTCTCTCTCTCTCTCTCTCTCTGTACTACAGGGATCGAGCTGGTTTGAATAGTTTGCAGCATGGTTTTTGTAGGTGATGCTCATGAGCAGGTGATGGCCTCTGCACTAATTGGTGTTCCCTACTTACTAAATGCATGCAGGCAGCTGTGTAGTTCTTCCGATAGCCAATGTCATAGCAACCCATTAGTATAGATGACTACTTCATGTGGCCATTGTCCCTTTACCTTACCTGTATGGAAGACATCCATCATGTGTAGGGGCAACAGTGTTACAGACAATTGGTAGGAACACCTCTTACAAGACTCATGGACACAAGCCAATTACATGTTTGTATAAGGTCTCAAACCTAGGGACAGAGTGTGAGTATTGCTGTTATCTGCTTTGAATACTGCTAGTTTTACATTGTTTGTATGTACATGCTAGTTTTGCATGGAATGCGCTCTGTCTGCATAGATCTTAACTGTGGGGCTACCCACATAATGGCCAGATGTTTGGCTGCTATGTTTTATCTGTTACCCAGACAGGTGTTGTCCTTGACAAATCAGTGGCATTTTCTCTGTTGATTGCTATCAGTGCATGGCAACATCCATTTGTGTTTCTGATGTCATATTCCTCAGAAAGGGTATCTTCCAACCAATCATATAACACCAGTAACATTCACAGTGTATAACAGCAATATTACAAATATGGCACTGTGTTTTGGACTTTGTCCGCCACTTTTATACCTGGCTTTGTACAGATGTCATGCACTAAGAGGTTGATAGGTATAGTCTATCATAATTTAGTGCTGACATTCCTGCTATCATTCCAGTGATGTTGTGGACTCCCACACATGTTGTGGGGTAGAGGAGGCCATAAATATGAGAGCTACAGCTGGCCGACATGTACGACCCTGTACAGACAAGAGGTCAGTGTACAGAGAACGCTGTTATATACCCTTGTAACACATTTTATGGGGGAGGGATATTAAATGTTGTTAAAACATGTGAGGATATTACTAATAAGAAACATATAGGTGTATGGCTGTACATTTTCATACATTTCAACATGGGGACAGTGGTGGGTTAGAGCTTACTGTTTTGCACACAGTTCTGTTTGTCAGTGTGATATTACATTTTAAAGTGAAGCATTGTTATGTAAATTATCCATTTACATTGTAACATGTGATACTTTTCCCCCTAGGGGGTTAATTACAGAGTGTAATTGGAGGCTGTTTAACTAAATCTATAATTAAATGTTGATTGCTTCTTGTCTTCAAGGCAAGTGTGTTTTTTACTGTTGTACTGCTTGAAGGCTTTGGCCAAGACAGAAGAGTATCTTATTTTTGGCAGATTACTGTGGGGTAGGACCTAGCCCTCTTTGTGAGAGACAAATCCTCTTTGTGCAGTTGACAACTGACAAATGGCAAATTAGTGGCACAGCATGATGCTTCAGAGATCATCCACGTGCAACTAACAAAGGGCAAAACCGCTATTCAAATTATAGCTTGCTACAGATCACCCACCATGTCCCAGGACCCTCACTCCGCATTCCTGGAAACACTGGGAAACATAAAGGTCTTACCAAACACCCTGATATTGGGTGATTTCAATTATCCAAACATTAACTGGGAGAACTACTGAAGTACGAACTCCCTGGCCCAACATTTCCTAGAATTTATAAACTCAAACGTCCTGGATTAACTGGTTAACACCCCCACCAGAGGTGACAACATACTGGACTTGGTCATCACCAACATGGCCGACCGGTGTCGGATGTCAACCCCTTGCTGGTTAGATATGACCATAAACATATCACTCTGGATATCCACATTCCGCCACCACCCCCGGTAAAAGAAACCACCTTGAAAAACTTTTCAAAAGCAAACTTCACATTACTTAAGACTGAGGTGGGAAGTTTCAAAGCCCCCATGCTAAAGGATAATGCTGTCCAAGCTGCAAAATCCTTTACTAATGCACTCTACAGGCACCTACAAGAATGCATAGATTGTGCTATCCCAAACAAAACCAAGACTCACTCCTCCAAGAAAAGGTAACCAGTCTGGTGGACCCCTGCCATAAGCAAGCTATACAATAGAAGGAGGAAACCAGTACAGAAAAGAGTAAAATCCCAAGAAGGGAAGACATCCCTGATCAGTATCAGCAAGAAACTACGTTCCCTCATAAAATCATCCAAGGCTAGCTTTGAAAGAAAAATTGCCATGGACTCCAAAGATAACCACAATGCATTCTTTAGCTATGTCAAGAATCTAAGTGGCAATTCTCAGATCTGCTCGGAGTTAGTGCAGAATGGCACAAAATACACTGAACCGACCAATATAGCCAACATCCTGGCAGACAAGTTTAGTGTAAACTTCATGCCTCTCTCACCCCCAAAAGGGCCCATAACTATACCAGAAGAATGTAGTGCCTCTGAAATCACAGACACTCAGGTTAAAACAGCCCTCTCCAAAGCCAAAAACACAGCATCAATGGGACCGGACGGTGTCCCAGGCTGCGTACTACACGAGCTCAAAGATGAACTAACCCCTCACCTCAACACACTGTTTAAACTCAGCCTCTCCACAGGCTACATGGCTGCAGAGTGGCACACAGCAACAGTTATTCTGCTCCACAAAGGAGGAGCCACAATGGAACCCGAGAACTATCACCCTATAAGCCTGACTAGCTTGGTCTGCAAAATTATAGAGTACATCATCATGGATCTCATTAACAGAGATATTGGAAACCTCCAAACACTGGACCCAACCCAGTTCGACATTGTTAAGGGCAGATCATGCCTCCTAAACCTGGTGGACTTCTTTGAGATAGTTACCAAGGCTATGGATGAGGGAAAGGTGGTACACAAAGCCTACCTAAACCTCGCAAAGGCCTTCGACACCATTCATCACTCAGGTATTATAGACAAGCTCACCAGCTTGAACATAAACCCCTATGTCACGAGATTTGTTGCCAACTGGCTGATGGACAGAACCCACATGGTAAGAGTTGCAGGAGCTAGGTCTGACTCTAAACCGGTTACAAGTGGTGTTCCCCAGGGCATAGTCCTAGGACCCCTCCTGTTCGGCATATACTTCTCAGAGGTACAGGCAAGCACAGTGGGACTATGGCTCAACAAGTTCGCAGACGACTGCAAACTAGGGGCTATAATTGACTCTCTGGCTGACACAGCCATCCTTCAAAAGGGTCTCACAGAGACAGATACCTGGTGTCAAAACCATGGTCTCAAGCTAAATGCCAAAAAGTGCATAGTCATCCCCTTTGGAAAAAACAAAGTACCCACAAACTACCACATAGGTGGTAGCCCCCTAAATATGGAAGACGTAATAAGGGATCTAGTGACCCAAGTAGATAGTAACCTCTCCTTTAATAATCACATTGCCAAAGTGGTTAGAAAATCCTTCTATGTGGTCCACCTAATCACAAACGGGTTTGCATCCAGGTCGAAAGAGGTCATTGGGCCCCTCTGCACATCACTCATCAGACCCATCATAGAGTACAATGCCCCATTTGGGATGTACCTTACAAGACACCTGCAACAACTGGAAAGACCACAGAAGTTCCTCAACAAGAGGATCACTGGCCTCAAGCAGATGCCCTATGCAGCTCGACTGAAGAAACTCCAGCTGTACTCGGTTGCATACAGCCTACTCAGAGGTTATCTCTGCCTGACATACAAGGCCATGTCCAACCCAGACGTAATGGATATGCTCCACCTAAAGAAAACCATATCCCCTCGAGCCACATGCTCCATGGATCTAAACCTCACCGCAACAATAAATAGGACGTGCTGGAGGGATAGATTCCTGTCCCAGAGACTTCCCATGCTTTGGAACAAGATTCCAATCTACATTAGGTAGAGCTCCTCAGTAACCCTCTTCAAGAGAAACCTTGACGAGTGGATGGGAAACAAAATGTTTACCCCAGGGATCACTTCAATGGCTCTGCTGGACAGAGGCACAGGGAAGTAATCTAAGGGGGTGGTGAAAGCTAACACATTTCGGCTAGGCTTATAAATGCCTTCAGGCAGATAGCCTAGTACCCACCTATGAATTTATGTCCTGAGATGGTAGGACCAAGAATGTATCATATGTTTTCTTTGATAGTTGCATAAATCAGTTATTTTGTATTTCAAATACCTAATTAATAAGGGATCTCAACCTTTAATTGAGGCTGATAAGGGAGGTTTTTCAGTCTTGGGACTTTACCTTATTCTGCATCAGTTTCATATATATATATACATATATATATATATATATATATATATATATATATATATATATATATATATATATATATATATATTTATATATGCACATTTTCCCTACTGTTGAATGACTGTGCTGCATGATGTGTTTGAATAAACATCAGACATGTCTACAGCTCAGATGGCTTAGTAGTAACTTACTGTGACTATGGTGTGCAGGATCCTGGGAAAATCTGATTATTTTGTTGCTGGTCAGAACAAGGGCTGTTGGATAAAGAGTGATTAAGACATTTTTAAGCAGTTGTAAGCAGGTTTGTGTGGGTTTGTGCAGCGATAAGTAATGCTAACTTCTGGTTAATTATGCTTACAGACAGTTAGCCTTAAAAGTGCTTAATCTGTATAGGCATCACTTAGCACTGTGCAAGCAGGCTTAGTCCCACTTAATAATGCTTACCCCCACTTACCCCCACAATAATTTCTTTAAAATAAATGAAAAAATGGGTGATTGATAGGAAAGTGGTGAAAAAGGGGGCACAAAGAGGGTAAAACAATCTGATAGATAGCTTGAGATGTGCAGGATGGGTGTAGGGAAGGTCCATAGATGTCCATTTCTTCTACAGCAACAGCTGTGCATATTTACTGAATTTGAAGGTAAATTTAGACACTTAAACCTCTGAGAGAGAAGGGTGAGGACAACAATAATGTGATGTGAAGCCATTTAGAGAAGATTACATGTGTCTAGTGGACATATGTGTGAAATGGATAGCTATGTATGGGGATCATTTTTTGGGGGGGAACAGATTGCCCTTTTTTATTTTTATTTAAGGTGAGAGTGGGATGTTGGGGAAGGATTGTAGGCATATTTCGGGAAGTACCTTGGGTAGGAAGACAGACAAGACAGGCAAGACAGCATACGGGGTGGTATAAGACACATGTGGGGGTAAACACCTTGGACAGGGAGGGGTGTTTGGTAATCAGATGCCCACAATCCCCCAAACAGATACAGTGGGACTGGGGTCCCCACCCATGGGCAGTCACCACTGCACCTTCACGGCCCCAAAGGTGGTTTTACTGGGGGCTCAGCATGAGGGGCAGGCTGACCCTCTAAATGCTCCACATGGCCCTCAAGCTGGCATATCAGATCTTCAAATTTCTTGTGGAGCTTGCTACTCACCAGACCCTGGACCTGGCTTTGGGTAAAAGGTTCCTGTCCACGCCCGCACCCAGGCGGGTCAAGCCCCATCCCCTGAGGTGGTTCCACCTGAAGGTGGTGCAGGACCAGCAGAAAAGGAGGTCTTGGGGTGGGTCCCAGACATGCTGTGGCCCGGTGTGATGGCCAGGTGAGGCAGGGGGGGGGTCCACTGGGATTGGCCTACCCTGATGTGCTATGCTGTTGCGGTTGTAGAACATATGTCGGTTAGTAATGGTAAACACATCCCAGGATTAGTTATAACAGCATGCATGAGTATTCCCATTAACCCAATATAACAGATTTGGAACATTTGCATAGCAAGCAGAACACATGCATATATGGAACCACAGTAGGAATTAAACCAGCATGCAGGTTACATTGATAGCAACAGGCCAACAATGATAGTATTTGAACAGGGAACATTAATTGAAATAAATTTCAATGTTTTTAGAACAACAGGGCACATGTCCCAACAGTACGTTTGGTGGAAAACATACCCATTCATTTATGTGTTTAGATTATTGGTGAAGATAAGGTGGCGGGGGGAGAGATATTAGTTAACAAATGTAGATTCTTGTAGTGGTCACAGCTTTAATGATCATTGATCTACTCATACTCTAGAGGTATTATTACAACAACTATGGCCTTGGGTTGAGCAGTGGTATGTTTGTACACAGTATAATTACAGCCTTCTTATAGCTACTTTATACTTTCTCTTACCTGGACGACCTATGGAGGGAATGTTTGTTAATACTACATGACTGTTTTTACCCATATTCACATAGTCAGGGTTATATATGTGAACTCATACTGTGTGTGTGTGTGTGTGTGTGTGTGTGTGTGTGTGTGTGTGTGTGTGTGTGTGTGTGTGTGTGTGAGTGCTACTGACACACTCTGCCTTGATGTCTATCAGTCACCCTGGTTGTTGTTAGCAGACACCAGTAGCTGTGACAGCATGACACTTTTTAATATTTGTTGTGGGAGACCACATGTGTATGTACTTATCTTGCTGTCATTTGCAGATTTGGGGTTGGACCATGGGTATTCGACACAGTATAACTACAGCCTTCTTATAGCTAATTTATACCTTCACTTACATGGAATACCTGTGGAGGGAATGTTTGTTAATACTACCTGACTGTTTCTGCACATTTTCACAAAATCCTAGTTGAAAGTATGCATACAGCTTACTACCACTCCCGGGATTCGAACCGTGGCTGTTTCTGCTAAAAATATAACAAGTGCATGTTTCATCACAGGGAGCTATTGAGAAACTGCTGTCATTTTCTTGAATTATTTCTTTCTCATTCTCACTCTTTGTTGTACAGTCTGACCTTGCAATTACAACAATCTTACACATACATTCCTATGCATACATTTTCACACAGCACAGTGAGGAAAACATTGGTTAACACAACATTACTATTCAGATATCAGACCTTGGTGCATGACATTTGTAATATCAGTTAATCGCATGTGTTATAGAGACACTAACTTTGTCAGATGAGACTTGATTGTTCAATGCTTTCAGAGCTATAGTTGCTATGCATAACCTGTACACATTTCAAATCATACCATACCAGAGTAAACACAACCAGTCCAGGGTTTTGAATTTTATTCACAGGCTGTTACAGTTGTATTAATATATGACCTATATGAGACTATTACTGCAATATTGTTTGCTTTATTCAGTAGCAATCATACCTGTTTGTAATAATGCCAGGTGACATTCTACTCCTTTATATGTATTAGTTATGAATAGTACAAGCTAGATTGTTAGTTACTAGCCCGACGACACAGCCTTTGCAACCTGCTAGCATGGGCTTCCTGGTTCACAAACCACTCAGATGGAGCTGTAATGAAGATAAAGAAACATTTATGCATACCTATCTATCACATACACAGGCTGGACTTTGGTAAACAGTTATTGCTATGAATACTTACACACTACTGGGACATCACCCTTCTGTTGTGCTTCCTGGATCCATTATTCCAAGAGCTCACTCTTCCTCCATTTCAAGTCGGCATAGTGGTGCCAGACATGCTCACCAGCCCGACGGATACCAGTGGCATTGGTGAGATCACAAGCAAGACTTTCCCAGGCTTCCACTTTGTATTGAGAGCCCTGGTACTGGTCTTGCAGCAGTCTCACATCATTTATTTTTTATAAAGAGTCCTACCATGACCTTGGACACCTGTATGCCCCAGTGCTGCATCCAAAAGTGAATGCCCTCTCCAACACCTGCCATACTGTCTACAGTGGGGAGCTACAACCAGTTATGAGCTGTATTCCTGCCTGCAAGGTTTAAATATGGCTGATTTCCCACCCTTTGCTGTAATTGGACAGTTTTGAATATGGTGAGCTAAGCTAAGCTATGGGCAAACCTGCTTAGCTAAGGATGGCAGTGCTGAAAGGGGCAAGATCAGCACTGCTTACCAATGGGCAAATCCACTTAGCTGGGCTACACATTACTTAGCAGTCATATTTACACAATGCTTACACCCGGTCAGCATAGCTGTGCAATGCTTAGTATTGCTTATGTTTTATTTTATGGACTACCACCTGTATGGGATTGATTCATCATTCCTGACATCATATACATTTGTTTACCTTCACTGACATCCCCCAATGTGTTTTCATTACATTTATTCTTGTGTGACTATACTGTATGGGACATTTTTGTTTATATGGGGGTTTCACAACTTTATTACACTGGCACCTCACATCTGGGCCTAATACACTACTCTGGTTGAGAAATAAAAGTTACTTCCTACATAAATAAACAACTAAATTAAAAATTGTAATGATTTCAGATACTAAATGGAAATGGCTTTGGGGAGGCTCAAACCATAAATAACTATATATAAGGCATATGCACTAACCACTACACTATTGCACTATTACTTAGAGTGGATGTCTATTGCCATTTAACTTCTTGTGCCATTTAAGCTGGGCTAACAATGGGCACACCCACACTGCTAAGCTTAAACTTTGTTGCAGATGTGAAAAAAAAAATATTTATTGGGGGCTGTGCTTTGCAAATGTTGATGACATATAACTTTTCACAGTATGTCTGGATATTTGCATTATATTCTTGATCCACTTTTCATAAACTTGTGGCTCTCTGGCACATAATTAAAGACTGAAGTTTGACAGTAAAGAACAGACATTTGCGTTTTAGACTTCACACCCTTCAGAAAATTCATGCTAATGCAAAACCTGTTATTCTATCAGCTCTCTAAGTTTGTAATGGCGATATTTCAGAGTTGTCCCTTATGGCTTTGTCCAGATTTCTTACTTTAACGAGTTGTGAGGTGTGCATTTTGGACTTCAAACCCTTCGCAAATTTCATGCTAATGCAAAACCTGTTATACTATCAACTTTCTAGGTTTGTAATTGCAATATTTTAGAGTTGTCCCTTATGGTTTGGCCAGATTTCATACCCTAACGGGTTGAGAGGAGGTGTAATGGGCGATCTCGCTCTTTTGAAATTGTCTTACATCAATTCTGGTGTGCAGGGGGCATGTATATTGTGAGAGCACTGCTTTCAAACACACCCCCTGTGCTCGTACATATCCTTGTGTATATATTACAGCACAGCAGCGTGCCTTCATACATATGAATGAAGCATTGCCCTGCTGCACAGGAAAAGTCCCTTCTGTGCAGGAATAAGTTATTCCTGCACAGACATTTGCTGATTCTGAGGGTTTGACTTAGGAGCTGAGTCCATTCCTGTCATGGTAAAAGAAACCCAAAAAGCTTTAAGAAATTAAACTTTGAGTTTAGCTATGCATACTCAGCTTCTAAGTATCATTTATGCCATACATAATTAATGAGGTTTGAGATTTATTAACATTCAAAGTTTTAGAATCCGACTTGTGAATATCTGTGTAACTTCTCAAAATTTGGTGCATTAATGAATAGCTCAGTGTAAATTTAAGGCGCTCAGCAAAAGTACTCATCAGGTATCATTAAACTGGAATATCTGTAACATGTGCCCAATGGCTTCCAGTCATCTGCTACCATCCTATATGTACAAACCTTAAAATGTAATAATGATACATTTACTGCTTATGCTATTGCTACCTGCAAACTAAGCAGGACACCAGTTAGCATTTTTTCAAGGCATTTTTTGCTCCAGTTTCAACTGTAATGGTGAGGATGTTGATGAGAAGAGGCTTCAGTATGTCCTCCTACTTCACTGGAGCAAGGAGGAAATCACCCAGGATCTCACTGTCTTTGCTGGACATCAGCAGAGGATGTGAGCACAGCCCAGGAACTTTACAGAGATAGATATTTGGAACCAGATTGTAAGGGAGGACCAAAGATGGACTGGAATCTACTGAACTGGTGTGCAGGTCAGCCCCCACTATGATGACCTGCATCAGGGGGACACAAAGGATCATCAATGGAAGGTCACAGAAAATGAACAACAACTATCAGATGCCTACAATTAGTTGCATAATCCACACCTTAATACTTGTTTTATCTTAAATGTATTTGTTAAGCATATTTGTTTCTGAGACTGTTTCAAGTATATTCTATAGGTATATGTAGTGATAATAGTAATGCAAATGTAGGAATTTAAGTTCCACTCATTAAAGTTACCATTAGTGTATAGGTACATTCCGAGGTTATCTGCAACTATACTTGGCCAGTGTACACAATATGAAACATCTTTGATTATGACTGTACAGTCATATAAACTTTACACATATAACTGCTACTGATATTTCATACATTCTGCTTTTATAATTAATAGTGAATTAAGTCACTTTGTTCGTATAGTTAAGCATCATGGCTCAGTAGCTTTTGTTCTTCTATGTGTGGGTTCAAATCCCATTGTAGCCTATTTTTGAAAATATCTGTGGCCATTTATGCATTTTGCATATCACATATGGAAGACCTATGGTTGTTTGGTAATTTACACAGTATGGCTTTTTACATGTCTAGTATGGCTGTGGGTCTTAGAAACCTGTAGTGTTTAGAATGCAGAAGACTATGCATTTCTCCATTATCCACAAAGCTTCTAGAAGAATCACACAGTATACTTCTGGAGGTATGAATGCTGACTAACACATACATACATTAGTAAGTTCTACATTATAGAAAATACAATATTGTTGTAATATCATTGTATGTTCGAATCACTTTCATTAATGTAAGACCAATGCGGATCAGCATGGCTGAACTATGTTGGAGTTTATAAAACAAAATGCAAGTACAAGAAGTGTGGATCTGTAACTGTATTCTGTCTTATGGCTGCCGGTTTACCACTGCATCTACACAGTTGTGGACTTATGCCATTAATGACTTGTATAATTCAAAACTACCTGCTAATGTTTATTTTTAAAAACTATTACAGTTAAACTCAATATCATGCTAATGTTATAAGGTAGATAAATGTGTATTCTGTCATTATTCAATAGAGTTTTACAAAATTAAAGACAGTGTGATGTCCATTAGCTGAAATGGCCTAAGTAATAGGCTAATGTGAATGTTTCATGAGTATATATAGGTTCAAATCTCAGTGTAAACAATTTTGTCTGATATTTTCCCAGTTTTGCATGTCATATTTAACAACAGATGTGAGACATCTACACTCAGTTCATAGGTTATGCAGTATAGATTTTAACACATCTAGCATGGCCATGGAGCATTGACACCTGTGCACTTAGGCTGCAGAGAACTATGGATATCTACATTATCTGCAAAGTTTCTAGAAATATTACACCTCTGCCATTGAGGTAGATGTGTAAATGTTATTTTAGTTTGTTTAGAATGTTGGTGTGGGAAGTAGTGTCCAAGGCCTTGGGCAGAATGAAATAAGCTATGCGTCCTGAGTGGCCACAGTAATCTTCTCAAATTGAAGTTAACAAGTTTAAGTAAACACATTCTGTCCTTCACAAAGCCAAATTGCACCACATGCAGTTGTATGAGATTTTTAATACTGTAGTTTATGAAGTCAGAAATGACATATTCCATCACCTATAGAAGAATTTGGTCAGCAGCATTTTTTTAGGTTTAGGATTATTGACCAGGTTACTTCTACACCTAGGGGAGGAGACCTAAATAATTATTTAGAAATTAAAGAGTATGAATGGATTTTAAGACTTATGAGTGACTCAAAACCAGGCTTAAATAGCCAGGTTAGTCTTAAACCTATTTTAGTTAAATTAAGTAGAGCTAGACTTTTTTAGCTTAAAGTTTTATTCAAGTGTTTTATTAAAGTGTTTTATGTTATGATAAGCTTTATATTAAGTTTTTGTATTAGGTTTTTTAAGTGCTTTTTGCTATTTAGATGGCATATCATGTGATTTTGGCTGCAGGTCATGTGATGTATTTGGACCTATACATAAGGAACTGGTTTTATGTACTGTTTAGTATTGACAAAGGATTGTATCCGAAAGCTTTACCTATATAAAGTGTTTATCCAGTGGTTTCCTGCCTTGTTTTTTGGATATTCCATCACCTTACAAACTAAGCTAGATAGACTTATGGGTCTGCAATTCCTGGGGTCTGTGGTAGAGCCACCTTTGTGCAGATGCTCCACTGCAGCTCTTTTCTAGACTTCAAGGACACAAAGTTTGGTTAGACATAAGTTAAACAAGTACAGGAGAGGATAAATGAGGACATGTCTGGGGATATTAGTAAGGCATACATGTCAGTTTGACTGTGTCCATGAAAGTGTTTTTACTTTTAGATATTATAACCAGGATATGTTCCAAGGTGATTTTAGGGGGGAGCAGGACTTGGGGATTTGTGAAATTTAGATAACTGTTTCTGCAGTACAGATAGCATTAAATTTTGCCTCCAGGCATGCCTTTAGGATTAGAGTGGGTAATGACATTTTGAATTAGTTCAGCACATTGCAAAATGCTGTTACTCAATTTCTTAATGTAACTGAAGTAGTTGTCATTGGCTACTGCTGCCAGTTTCAGATCAAGTTAAGGTTTGGTCTTTCTGATGGTTGTTTTAGCTTTTTTTCTGATCATTTTAGTCTACTCTTTAATGTATTTAGATTTATTGGGAAACTTCACACTTTTCAGTTTATTGTGCAATGTTAATTTTTTCTTCAGTTATAGAGCTTATTTTGTACGGCTGGCCCACTAGGGTGGTTCATTTTTAGGTTTCATGTGAGGACTGCTAAATCTAAACACTTTTTCTTTATATGGGAGTAGTATTCATATAACAATGTAGTAGATGAAAGTTCATCAGTGATGGTTACATTGTTAGCAAACTTAGAGAGCTTATCAAAGAATCTAAGGGTTTTTGGATGTTTAAATGTCCTTGAATTCAGAAATGGTTAATATTTTGGGCTAGATTGTTTTAAAGGTGAAGATTATTAATTTTAGATCCAAGTTAACAAGGGATGAATACTCTAAAGTCTTCATATACTTGGACAATGTTGCTGAGGAACAGATCCAGAGTGTTCCAGGCTCTAGTGGGCTGGGTTGCCATCTGTTCTAATGATAACAGAATCAACTGGACACCAGCAAGAAGACTCCAGGAAATGGATCCAAACACAGTTCACGGCGTTTATTGCACAGAATAAAACAAAATTGTTAAGCGCTTTCATCCATGTATACAGACTTCCTCAGAACATATTTACAAACATCACTCAACCTTAAATACATAAATATCCCGCCAAAAACACAATTAATCAATCTCATTCATTAACACAATAAGTTGATTTAAAAATACTTTAAAAATTCTCTTATACAACACATTGTTTCTAAAAAGGCTTTATCAAATCAATGACAATTATGAAATATATATAAACTGCTACAATATACCATGATATCTTAAATAAAACAATCCTATCCTGTCACATTAATGTCTGACAATTATTAAACAATAATATCTGATATTATTCTCTTTGTGTTATGACTTTATGATCTTATAATAAGTTTTCTTATCCAAATTATATTATTGTGTATTGTATATACTACTTGATTGAAACAATAAAACATATTCCCATGCTTAGATATTGTTGAACAATAATATATTCTTTTTCTTGGAAAGATTTAGTCTTTACCCAAACAACATTTTTAGCTGTAAAATATGAAATATGAACAACTAGTGAAGCAGGGGTATGTCCTACATAGATATGAGTTTTGTAAAGATAGATGTAAATGTATGTTATAAAATAACATTTTTACTCAAAATTCATCTATTATATTGGATTATACCCTCACCAAGGGTTTGGTGGGAACCATTTCATTAAGTCCTGGTGGTATGGCTGAATTTAATCTTATCTGCCATCTCACCTCCTTATCACCCACTATTGCCTTGATGTTTCCTCCTCTGGGGATAGGTCTCACTACTTCCAATATTTACTTCTATTATACTACTATATAATACTATATAATATAATACTTCTATTATATCTGTTCTAATGAGTTATGATTCTCCAGTTCTAGAAATCTTTGGGAGGTCCAGACGTAACAAGTGTAGGTACAGCAGTCAATTGAAGGATAATTGAAGGATAATTGAAACCATCCACTTTCTGTTAAGCATAGATCTATAAGTCCATGTAGGAAGCATATAATTCTGAGTCTATTTGGGAATCTGCTGTGGCCTGTTGAGGACATGTGTGATGTCCAATAGCAAGCTATACATTGATAGTTGTTCTTACTGAGGACGAGCTGGAATTCAATAAGTTCACTATTAGGGTTATGAGGGATTTACTTAGTGGTGGAGTTGTCTTTGAAAAAGATGGAATGCCCTTCATGTCTGAAGTCTTTGGTAACACTGAATTACTTTAAAGAAAGAGTTCTATCATTGCACTAAAAACAATTCTCATTTACAACACAGTTGTGGATGCTTTATAGATGCAGAATAGCTTCAACATCAGGCAACATGTTGGTAAGCCTTCTAGCACTAAGAAGAGACACCGTGATGTTTTCGGAATTAAGATTTGTAATGCCTGTATTAGGTATGTTGGAATGCCCAGTAGTCAGGCTTGTACTAAAAGGCAGCAAGGGACTATAACTGTAAGTAACAGCTGAGTGAAAGCTGTAGACCATTTTTAGCAAAGCAGACTGGTCTATCTTCCATCTCATCTACACTGTCACATACTGCCTCCTTACCCCAAATGAATCCAACCATTTAGCCAGTTATATAAGTCAATTATCTTGTGTTTATAATTAAGCATCATTCCAGGCAAAAGTATGATTTCACTCAGAGACGGAGCCTTTCCTGCATCTATCACATGCACTGTGAGTTCCATTACTTTTAACTGCATGTCCCTCAGGGTTAAGCACTACAAGTCCATCACACCTGCATGGATAACGACAATCTTATTTGCATTTACCCAGTAAGAAGAACTAAGGGGTCATAGTGAATTCACAGATCCTGATGCCAGAGATTCAGGAAACTGTTACTCTGTACTTTTCCAACCTTGTGAATATGGTGCCTATGTACCTGACAATGGAGTCACCAATTATTAGAATATTTATACTTTTATTCTTTTAGTTTGTGTTAGTGATTGGCTTATAGCCCAATGCTTGTTGACTCTGTGCTATGTGAGAGGGAGTGGAAGTTGTGGTAGTGCATTTACTTATTTATTTACTTTTGTTTACAAGGAAAGTTCATCTGGTTGGGAAACCCTTTTCTGTGGAAGACCAGGGAGAAATGCACCAACATAATTAGATGTGAAAAGAAAATGACTTACAAATAACATATACAACCGGTATAAGTCATATTTGTCTAACAGTGTTTATAGCTAGACCCAAGATGTGAAAGTAGGTTCAAAGATATATTTAAATCACATAAAAGTACTTTATGTAGAATGCATAAAATTAAATTGATTTATCAGTGATTACAGTAGATGAAAGACAGATATAGATATACATATATATATATATATATATATATATGTATATATATATATATATATATATATATATATATATATATATATATATATTCAGCGTTGGCAAATTAAGTATGCTAGCAGTGAGAGACAAAAGGAGTAGGAAGATAGTCATCGATATAGTGAAGTTAGCGTGACATGGCAGTGATAGATATTCAATGTTAAAATATATTCCATATGTGCAAGGACTCAGAGATTAGCTTGGGGAGTAGTTAGAGCACAGCCATGAGACATTATGGTGTTGTTTCAATTGATTTTTGAAGGCTTTATGATTGAATTGCTTCAGTGTATGGGGGGTTGAGTTCATTTTTGCTGACATGAAAGGAGTAAACTGAATCTCCTGCAATATTGTTGGACTTGGTTGGTAGCAATAGTAGTTTGTCTGAGGAGATGAGTGTTCACTGTGGGAATTGGAATGATATAACAGAGACAGGCAGTTTTCAGGATGGTATACTTGAAAATGTTGTAATAAAGTATAGAAATAAACAGCTTGCATGAATTATAAAACCTACCACTGTTGAGCCTTGAAATACCTAAACTGGAATGCCCCCCCTCTATTTCCTAATTTTACCACAATTACCCAGCATACACCAGGACAGGGTGCAGTAAAGAAGAGCTGGAATGAGGAGGGTTGAGGCGTTGGCTTTCCTTGCATGTTCTGTCAGGTAAGACCCATATGTTTACTGATTTTACTTGCTTTATATGGAGGTCAAATTACATGTCATTGCCTTTGATGATGCCAAAGAGTTCATTTGGATTTATACTCTTAATTTTGGTACGGCCTAAAGAGGTAATAGTGAAGAATGATTTTTGGTCTGAGTATTGCTTTGAACTGAAAATCATTATTTTAGTTTTTCTGGGGTTTAAAAGGAGTTGTTACTAGGCAAGCCATGTCTCAATGGCTGAGAAGATGTCTTAGTTTAGCTGCTGTATTTTTGTTAAACTTTTACAGTGCAAGTGAGAGTGGAGAATGTGCAAGGTGTCATTTTAGTGAGACTTGATTCTACTGCATTTAGAAGGTTTTGGAAATGATTTTTGACAACCTTTGCATATTTTGATTTAGTGGGTGCATGTATGTATGTGGATGGCTCTGTGTGATGCTCACAGGCTTTTTGTTTTAAGTTAGAGATTTTCCTCCATGTTGATAAAATGGCTATGCCTCTTACAGAATGTAGCCTTAGTACCAATAATTAGTTTGTTGTAAGCATTAGACTGTTCTTATACTGCCTTAGGACACCCAGTGTGAAGAGGCTGAAAGCAGAAATCCCTACATCTGTACAGAGATTCCTGAACTACTAAATGAAGTTGGGTTGCCTGGGCCATAGTTACAGTTTTATTCATCTATGCCACACACCTGGCCAAACTCATGACTCTTTTGTCCCAACTTTCATAGCTGTCATGGCAGCTTTTCAAGAATTTGACTACAGCGACATAAGTGAATAATATACTTATCTCCAAAGCTGTACTAAAATGGAAGAAAAGAGAAAAAAGTAAATAACTCATTTGTATTGCAACTTGACTATTTTGTTTCCTTGTCTGTCTTGTGAATTCAGACAAAAACATTACTTACAATTGTGAATTGAACACATCTATATGCACACATGCTGGAATTTTTACTTTTTTTACTTTATTTAACCTTACTGTTTGTCGATCATCAGCCACCTCTGGTCAAAATAGCCCTTTTATTTCCTAATAAAGGAACAATGGAGAACTGGGAAGGGCCATCATCTGCTTTGATGAATGTTATGCAGTCCTTGAAAAGCCTTCATACCCTCAACTACTCTATATCAGATCAGAGTAATGGGTCTTTCATCAGGTTGTGTCATCCCTGAGGTGAGGTGAGGTGTATACCTATTCACTTCTCCATGGATATGTGAACCAACCATGGCCTTCTCCAATGCACACCCTGGCTATTAATTAAATGTGTTTGTCCAGCTATGGCATGAAGCTAGCTAGTTCTATCAATGCAATCAAAACTGAAGCAAAACTAACACAACTGTTTCTATGCTGCACACAACTGTGTAAAACAATTTTAATGTTGTGTTATTTTTGTTTTCTGTCAGGCATAATTTATGTGATCAAAACTGCACACAGAATTATTTTATTAGTAGCCCAGTAAATAAGATGCATGGATATGTGATTTATTTCTGAACTGGCACTCCACAGCTTGAATTCAGGTGATTATTGTTATCTAGATGTAGGATTCTCTTAAAATAATGCACTCAGTGACTAATTATGACTGAATGCTAAGATTTTCCTAAGAAACTTAATTGACAGCAGCAGATAAATATTAGTACTTTCAGTATGTGCATACTATGTAAACAAATACATCCAATAATTCTTTAAAATAGTCACACAGCAATGCTTAGAAATGTCATTACTACCATAACACAAAATAATTTATGCTTCAAATTAAAACATGTTGTACTACTATACTATACAACTTATCAATATCCTATGTATCATTCATATGTTGTGAAATGTGAGTCGATAAATTGATGTAAAATTAAAGGGAGCGGAGCAAGTTTACTGCTTTAAAATACTTATCTAATTATTTTTATTATTATTAATTTGCCATGGTACAAAAATGCAATTAATTGTTTCACATCTGCTTATATTTACATTCACAGATGTTGAATAAGCAAACATGCTCCTTTGCTCAAATGTCATTTTATTCACCCTACTTGAACTATACAGAATTGGTAATAGTAGGCTTTGTTTTTAAATGTCAACAAAGGGTGACAACAAAGCAGCAGCGAAAGGAGACTAAGTGCTGGAAAGGCCTTATGTTCAGTTCATGAACTGATGAGTATACCGAACTCCCACACATTAAGTGAAATGTCGTCTTACAGCAAAGACACGATGCCTAACAGAGATTATGCAAAAGTCTGCAGTCAGTTCTCTAGTAACAGAAATCAGTTATTGGATTGCACCTGTGTAGAAAACAGTCTGTCACAGTGGCAAATTGTAACAGTGAAGGTATAACACATGCATGACTAACGTAAAGTGAGCCATGTCCATGAGAACAAAGCAGTGGGTGTGTGGTTCTGTTAGTGTCAGCCTTTGTAGGATGGTACTATTTATCTTACATTAGTTCACCTTCCTTGTTGCATTGCATCTACCTGTCCATAAGCTGTGGTATGGCATTTTTATTTATTTATTTATTGGCATTTGTTTACCAGGATAGACCAACTGGAAAACTACCCATTTTCAGCAGAGGCCCAGTTTCACAGCAATCAAATTACTGCAAGAAATCAGTATCACTTACAGTGGTAAGAGAAAAATATAAAAATCAAAAAAATCTATAGAAAATATATAGGATCAAATGCATCTGAGTTATAAGTATAAAAGAAAAAGAAAAAAATATATAAAGATAAATGCAAAATTAAAATAAATTAAAAATATGGTAGTATTGGAGGTAGAAGGTAAAGGTTTCCCTTTGCAAAGTCACACAAGAGATGAAATGGTGCATTGAGTGTGATTAAACAAAATTATTTTGAAGCAGCAGAGAGTTATAGGCCAAAGCAGGTGAACAGGGGAATCAGAACTATTATTCTGAGATATACTAAATAAAGGGAATTAGCATAAAGAATATACAGACATGCAGAAAAATGATAAATGTTGGTATGAACCTGGTGTGGTACAGGAACAGAGCCAAGAACTGGAAAAGAATATGATTTAGGAAAGCTTAAAGGAATGACTATTAGGTAAAGATCTGATAGAGATTGGGACGGAGTTCGAAAATGTGAAGATCCATTCGTATCCAGGACAATGAGAAAGTCAGTGGTGTCACACCAGTGTCATTATATGTATATCAGCTAGGAATGAAGCAGATCAAAGAAAATTATATCATGGTTGTCAGGTTGTGGCCTAGCTATGTGACACATTTCTTTTTAAAAGGATATGCTGCAAGACACAAATAACATGGAAAATATGATCTCAATCAAGGTTCACAATAGCACACAGGATACTATGAATATCAATGAAAAGCTTTGTTTTTAGTGCCTGAATGTGTTGTACTTTTTCTAAATTTGTTGACATTACTGAAAGGCTTTCTTTTAGCAGCATAACTATACTTTGTTAAAGCCTCATTTGTTGGTGCTCTCATTTATGAAAATTTAAAGTTGCATTAAGTTATACTACTATGAGTTGAATGTTGTGAGTCAGGGGTGGACATTTGAAGGATTCTTGCCATTTTCTTCATTTTGTTCCAATTGTAAACATTGTATATATAATCCGACGTGGTGACAAGTGACACACCATACATGGGGTACAGAGGGGATGTGATGAAAGGAGATACTGCCAGTACAGCTATTTGGAAATTTGTAAAAAAATATGTAATTTGTGAATATCAACATGACCTATGTAAGATGCTTGTGTTACAGATGTATTAGAACTGTATGCCATGTCTATATCAAACCGGTTTGTATATACATGTGTGTTTAAAATAGCTATCTTGTAAAGTACTGAGCTTAAAGATGTATCCACAGTGTCCCCTGTTGGAACAGGGCAGAAATGTACATACACTATTATAACTGTTTAAATGTATATATTTTAACAGTGGAAACTGAAATATAGGAGGTTAAGTTCAGTAAAATAGCTGAAATTAAATTACTATATGGCAGCTAGAAACAGAATGTCTATACTAGTGAGCTCTCTGTATTGTCTTTAAGGTGAAATAATTACTAGTTTTGAATGTGAAAGAATGTAATTGTTTTATGACTTCCAGCATCTGCCAAAGATCTGAGGTCTATGTATTTTCACAGGTAAATGCTAAATGTTGCCAGTTCCCAGCAGGGTTTTGTCTGGAATAGAGTCAGACGACCAGTAATGATGTCTCTCTGTGAGCTATGCCAGCAGTAATATTTAAGATATTAATTTGAAAACCCTCTTAGAGAGAAACAGCATTCTATATTTTGGATATGACAACAACTACAAGGACCATTCACCACATCTGCCTTGCTCTGTAAATAATTTTCTAGGGTATAGTATAATTCTCTTAGATATAGTCAGGGATATAGCAAATCATAGTTTAGATATGTTTCTTTATTTATTTGAGACTGTCCTGCAATGTTGTTTTAAATATTTCCTGTGATTTTGAACTCTGATGTCACTGTGAATACATATACTGAGTATTTTCTTGTTATTTTATTATTTATTATTAAATATATTTAAACCTTTCATTGTGGCTGATCTTTGTAAGAGACATTTAAGTTCTGAGAGCACTTACATATTTCTTTGGTGACACTTTGTAGCCTACTCCTAGCAGCCTTGCTCTTGGTTAAATTACCATTTGTATTAATTGTAACATTACACAGTAAGATTGGACACACTGTTAAGGGCCTTAAAGTAGCTGATAAGGAATTATCTGGTGGCAGTGATAGCTACATTATAGCCTGGGCAGAAGGTGGCATAGCTAGTAAACCTGTGCCAGCCTTTTCCAGGTGTGTGTGTGTGTGTGTGTGTGTGTGTGTGAAGAGTGTATGTGCCAGCTACTTGAGCAGGGACACAAAGCACTGGTTGGACAGAGAGAGTGCTGGAGGTCTTGGCTTGGCCACTCAGCTGAGATCTCAACTTTATAGCTGTGCAAGTGAGGAGTCTTATTTGGGATCTGGAGAAAGAAGGAAAAATCAGCCCCTGACTAACTGAGATATTTGTAGGTAAACTGCACTTGATGTAGACAGCTGCATCTAAAATACTGTGTATGTACCTCATCATCCCAGTGTACACCCCCTCACTGTTGCCAATGGTGAGGATTGAGGCCCTTTGATTACTGGTCAAGTGGTGGGTCATCACAGGGCACTTGCACCCATTTATAAAAGATCCTTGTGTAGCTTCATTTGACAGTCTTTGAAATTCATGTTTTTAGAAAAATTTTAATTGAATTAGTGTGGCTTGATGCAACACAGGAAAAGCTAGTCTTTGCTTTGCATTTCTGAGACATGCACAGGAACTGGTGGTAGTAAATGCTCTATAACAATGTAAGTCACCAGGAAAATAATGTAATCCTGTGTTTTTGAATTAAATGAGTAGAAGCTAAAGATAATTATGTGAATGTTCATCAAACTATGTTCTTTGCTTAAAAGACTATCCATTATATATCCTTCCCTAGACCTTTTTACAGTTCAGTGTCATTAGCAGATTTTTCCACAAAGGGCAGATTACCAAAACATTGCTGTGATCACAATTATTTATGTGAACCTATTTTTATTACGTTATACAGAATAGCTAGCATTTTATCATGATTGGTTAATGTCAATTTTGACATTATGCATGCCTCTTTATTAGCCAACCAGTATTCCTTCTTAGAAATGACAGACCAGGCTACAAAGAAATACTGGTTGACTAACAAGTAGCAAAGAGAAGTGTTGCAATTGCAAAGACCAGGGCTTCAGAGGCACTCATCCAGCTTCTGGAACATGACACAGTTGATGGCACAAATAATCTCTGTCAGGTTGCAAGGCAGAGACTGAAACATAAAGAAAATAGTCAGACACCCTTCATAATGGATGCCAGCAACAACCTGCTCACCAGTCCACAAGACACCAAATCAGGTTCTAAATGAAAAAAAGCTTCACAGAAGCTTGCCAATCCCAGACACAGCCTACAATGAATGAAGAGGACGAACCCAATGAAGAAGTAGTAAGAAAAGCGCTAAGGAAAATGAAGACAGTGAAAGCAGCAGTTTTAAATGAAGTCACAGCAGATAGGATCAAGAAGTTGGGTGAGATGGGGAGAAATGGGTCCTGAGGATACTTGTAGCATTATGGAAATAAAGGTGTATCTGACATCACCAGATAATAAGCATACTAGTGTTAGTGTACAAGAACAAAGGGAACATCTACAGCTGTGGGCAGTACAGTGGTATCAGACTCCTGCCACACAGTATGTAAGTTCTGGAGAGGGTGTCTGAGAAACAAATACACAGGGTAGTAGAAAATAAGTTAGGAGATGAGCAGCTCAGATTCAAATCAGAAAGCAGCACAACTGACCTGATGTTTGCAGTGAGACAGATAGCTGACAAGAAGCTAGAGATGAGGAAAGATTCTATCTGGGCATTCCTAGACATGGAGAAAGCATATGAAATGGTCCAGAGAAAGTTGACTTATGCAGTTCTTAGGTGATTCAAAGTACCAGAAACATTGGTAGAATTAATGCAGGCTATGTACAAGGATGCAATGACTCCAGTACGTACAGTGCTTGGACTGTCAGACTGGTTCCCTGTGGGAGTGAATGTGCATCGATGTTAGCTCTGAACCCATTGCTGTTCATACTTGTGAGGGAATACATCAGCAAACAGGGTGGAAGGCAAAGATTAACAAAGTTGCTATGGGCAGACAAAGTGGTATTACAGGCCGACTCTGAGCAAGATCTTCAGTAAAGGATAAGGGGATATAATGCAAAACTGAAGGTCCATAGGATGAAACTGAGTACAGATAAGACAGCTGTAATTGCAGCAAATGGGGAAAATCAGAACAAGCTGAGAATTGAGAGGAAAGGAAAACAATGGAACAGATATACAGCTTTAAGTACCTGGGAGGGTTAATTGAGGAGAAGGGAAAAGTCTGAATAAGGAGGTCAAAGCTAGAATCATAGGAGCCGCAGCCAACTGGCACAGAGTATATGACTGAAAAATGAAAAAGAAGCTGAAAAGTAAGGTGTACAAAACACTGGTACAACTAGTATTACTATATGGTACAGATATCTGGGCAAGAAAGCTAGCACAGATAAGGAATCTAGAGTTAATGCTGATGAATTGTCTGAGATGAGTAGTAGGATACACACTAGAGTACAGAAAAAAACTTCAGAAAAGAAACTAGAGTAGCTACTATTGCAGACAAAGTCAAATAAAATAGATTATGGTGGTGTAGGCACATGTGCAGAAAAGAAGAAGACAATCAGGTGAAGAAGATTTTGGACAGACAGGAAGAAGACTAGAGGAAATTAGGAGTTCCAGCAAAGAGATGGCTGGACTGTGTGACAGAAGACCTATGACAGTCAGGCATGACTTTTGAAGAAGATATGAGAGTGGCACTGAAGCGGGAGAGATGGTGACAGTTGACATGACACCCTAACCCCATGAGAAAATTAAGAAAGGGATGAAAGATGATGATGATGATGATGATAGCATTGTGCATGTACATGCTAGCATTCTATTTGAATGCCATTTGCATGCATAGCTTAAAACTTTAACATATCAAGCTAAATAAGGAAGATAATTTGAATTAAATATAGTAATAATATTTCTCAAGCATAAACATTGAAAATAATATTTTCATCCCTGTATAAGCATGCATATAATTTATAAATAATGAAAACAAGAGTTTACAATACCACAGCAATAACCAAAGTTCAATTTGTATGCATTTTCACCTATGGCATAAAGTATTATTTGCTTTTTAAGTGAAAAAAAGTAATGGAGCACAACATTATTTCAGGCAAGTTAGAGACAGTGGCACAAAGTAAAAAATGACATGCACTATAATGAGTAAAGTCTAATTTAGCATTGTTGAGTGGTGAAATTATACTTCCTGAGGTGTTTACCAGAAAGTATTGTCACATGAGTTGTGTTCCTAAGACTGGAATTATAAATAGACATCTCTCAAACTACAATACCCTTATAATAATTGTTATACTACTCATTAGCATCTATACTGAAATCAACAATATTGAACTGATACAATTAACAGTGCTAAAAAGGAACTACATGATACAGCATTTAATATAGCAATACTCAGTTTGATATTATTGGTTCTTTTTTTTTTTCAAAAATATTTTTAATAAGATTTTTTAAACCATTATTAATATAAGAAAGAAAATCAATCAATTTTAAAATGTTAATTTTATAAGGACAATAATTGCATTCAAAAAGTGATTTTATATATATGACTAAAATTGAATTATTACTGGCTCATGAAAGAAGATTCCATGGGCTCTCTTTACCCAGGCCAGAAATCAAGGCACCACTATCCTCACCGCTGACATCGATGAGAGACCATCACTAAAACAGGGATGGATTTACACAGTAATTTCAAATGCAGCTGTCTGCATCAAGCACAGCTTTCCCCAAGAGCAGTTCCAAGTGACATACACACACACACACACACACACACACACACACACACACACACACACACACAAACCTGGGTATTTGATTTTCACACACATACACTCCTGGGAAAGGCAGGCACATATTTATTAGCTGTGCCTCCTTATGCCCAGCCAATGAGGTAATGATGCTGCCACCAGTCAGTCAATGTCAGGCTCTTACAAGCGTACCTAGTTATCCTGAGTAAAATCAATATTAAGATAAATGGTAGAGTGTGGCCCAAAGCAGCAAGACTTTTCAGAGTGGCCAAGGCATCAGCACAAGAACTCTCAAGATGTTAAAAGTAATCTCTAAAAGACTAGCCACAATAAAAGGAGTAAAAACATTTAATAATAAATAGTAAAATATAAAACATGATATTATTAAATATTTAAGTGAAATAAACATCAAAGTTTCAATCACTGGAGAAATAAAAATAACACAGTTGGACAGATTCAAGCAGATGGAGAAAAGCAATACCTAGTTAATCTCACTGTAATTCCTGACTGTCTAAAGAAGAGCTGTTCCCTATCTAACTTAATTAATACAGCAAGATTAGATGCTGAGTTACTTACTTCCATAAGGCAAGGTGATGATCTTCCAACTTCCATCTCATCTCAACTGAACTGACTGTGATGACTGTCATAGATTTGTATATCAGTTTCCAAAGAAAACAAAAGAAAACAAGCCAATTTGTGAGTTCCACCCCCTCAGTGCTGGTTACAGAATGACATCACATTTGATCACATGACTCTGGTAGAGTACAGACTCAGAGCTTTTATAAGATCTGTTGCAGTATTTGAAAATTACAAAATTCTTTGTTTAAACATAAACTTTTAATCAGTTATAATAAAACTGTTGATACATTTTCAACATAAGCATCTGTACAAGTCAGTGAGATAGTCAAATGACAGAAAATTATTCACAAAACTATTTACAAAACTCCAGCTAACTATGCTAGTATATGTTACACATGTACTGCCCATTCTTCCTGGCACAGATGGCGATAAATCACTTTGTCATATCTCCACTCCCCTTTTGAAAACTCAAGCTAGTTTTTCAAGTGACCCTGGAGAAATGTCACTTGAGAGAAATGGGTCTGTCTGGGAACACATCAACCTATACCCTGTCTTGAGAATCCATCTGCATTGGCATTGCTGAAGTCTGGATTGGCTAATATAGGGGGTCCTCTCAAAGCCCCTTTTAGCTTTTGGAATGCCTGCTCACAGGCTGGGGTCTAAACTACCTTATCTGGCCTGTTTTTCTTTGACAAATCTGTGATGGGAACAACTCTCTATAGTACCCTGCTGTTCCCAAGAATGCCCTCATTTGCCTTTGGTAATGGGATAGGCCACAACTGAATAGTTTCCACTTTGGCAAGTTCTGGCCTAATCTTACCACTCCCCAATCTATTTCCCAGGTAGGTGATATCTGCCATACCCACCTGACAATTACTAGTCTCAATGGTCAATCCTGTCTTTTACAGTCTGCCCAGGATGTCCCTGACATGCCAAGGTGTCATTATGCTACAAATTGCATCCCTGCCTGCTGATTTGCAGTTTTACCATGTAATTAATATTACTGACTTTCCTTACCACTTCAGAGGGTCCCTCCAAAGCTGCCTGCAGCTTATTGTGTCTAACAGGAATGAGCACCATAACCCTCTGTCACACAGCACACTCTCGAGCTTGAGCATTCCTGTCATACTAGACCCTTTTCTGTTGTTGCGATCCTGTCAGGTTCTCCTGGGTCAAGCCCATGAGTTCCCTAAGTCTTGTCCAGAGGTTTAGGACATATGCCACAACAGACTCCTGTGGGATTCTCACTCACTGTCTCTCTCATCATGAATCAAATCTAAATGCCCCTCACTCTATGCCCATACTGCAACTCAAAGGGTGAAAAATCTATGGATTCCTGGTTTACCTCTCCATACGCAAATGGAAGATGGAGCAAATATCTGTCCTGCTCTCTGTTAAACTTGTCTGCAAATGCCTGTAGCATGGTCTTTAGCTTAGAGTTTAGTCTCTCCACAAGACCATTCATCTGGGGGTGGTATGGGTGGTATTTAAGTGCTAAAATCATTTCCTCCTTAGTCCAGTTATGCACCAGTCCTTTTTCATTGCACACCTTGGCCAACTGTTTCATTATCAGCTTAACACAATCTTCTGCTGATATCCTTGTCTGTTTTCCCTGACTAAACAAAATTAACAAAAATAAATAAAACCATTGTGGCAATGAAACTCCAAATGTTTACCTTGTAGCTGTTGAGAGTGCACACACCTTCAGTGACAATTACCCACAGTCTACTGAGGTTCAAATAATATCCCACCACTCTGACACCAATATGTGGCAGATAATCTTTACCCAGGACAGCGATCAAGGAGTGTCAATCCTCACCACTGACACTGGGGAGAGACTGTCACTAAAACTGGGATAGAATTCTATAGTAATTTCAAATTCATCTCTCTTCATCAAGCACCATTCCAAGTGACTGACACACCCACACCTGGCTATTTGATTTTCATGCACATACACTCCTGAAAAAGGTGGGGACAGATTTACTAGCTGTGATCCCTTACACCCAGACAATAAGGCAATGATGCAGGAACCAGCCAGTCACTATTAGGCTCTTACAAGTGTATCCAATTATACAGAGTAAAAATAATATGAACATAAATAGCAGAGTGTAACCCAAGCAGTAAGGAGTTTTGAAGTGGCCAAGGTATCAATAGAATAAGTGCAAGTAATCTCACAATGTTAAAAGTAATCTCTAAAAGACCAGCCACAATAAAACTTGTAAAAACATTTAATAATAAATAGTAGAATATAAACATGACATTATTAAATATTTAAGTGCAATAAACATCAGAGTTTCAATCACAGGAGAAATAAAAATAGCACAATTGGACAGATTCAAGCAGATGTAAGAAAAACAATATTTAGCTCATCTCACTGCAATTCCTGACTGTATAAAGAAGAACTGTTCCCTATGTAACTTAATTAATACAGCAAGGCATGTATAGATGCTGTGTTGCTTACTTCCACAAAACAATGGGATGATCTTCCAACTTCTGACTCAGCTCAGCTCAACTCAATTGACTGTGATAATTGTCATAGATTTTTATATCAGGTTCCTAATACAAAAAAAAAAAAAAAAAAAACACTAATCTACTAGTTCAATACCCTCAGTGCTGGATAGAGAATGGTATCACAATTGATCACATGACTCTGGTAGAGTACAAACTCAGAGCTTTTCAAAGAGCTGTTGCAGTATTTGAAAATTATAGAACTCTTTGTTTAGACATAAACATTTAATCAATTATAATAACACTGTTGATACAGTTTTAACATAAGCATCTGTATAAGTCAGAGTGATAGTAAAATGACAGAAAGTTATTGAGAAAACTATTTACAAAACTCCAGCTAACTATGCTGGCATATGTTACATATTCACTGCCCCATTCTTCCTGCCAGAGATGGCAATAACTCACATAATCACACATATAATCAAGCAAGTCATAGCATTTTATAACCCAAACAGGCCCTATGTAGGCTAAAGGACCCTACCAGCTATTCCAGTGCCTCATTACTTGGCTATCTCTCCCTAATTCAAAGTAAGTGTAAGTGTGCAAACTGTTTTCTTATTTACTTATTAATGATTACAGAGATGCAGATTATATTGAAAATGTTTGTTTCAAATTTTTATATCACAAACCACTAATGCCCATTTTGCTAAACAAAACAGTTGCACATTTAAAACAGGCTTAACATGCGCAACAATATACTTGTCTTCCATTGAAGCTCACATCATTGGAACTCACATTCATTGAAAATGTATCTGGCCAGCAGTGAATTAAGTGCACTTTGGTCCCTTGACCCCATTCAAACACTTTTAAGACTATGCATAAATGCACGTATTCTTTGACTCACCTTCCTGATTGTTTTAAATTATATTTCGATTTCATGCAGCAACCTGTGTTAGTATGTATTTTAAATTTGTAATTTGAACATTTTTTTCAGTAAGTAGTTAAACAACATATATGAACCAATAATAAAAAAAAAAAAAAAAAAACATTTCAGAACATTTCAGTCACAAAGTGCCATTCAGACTGCAGACATTATAATCTAGCAATATCTGTAGTCAACAGCTATAGCTACTAAATTGACCATTTACTCATCACATGTCTGATTGTGATAATAGCAGTCAGGGTAAAGTATTCTGATTTGCTTTACACAAATGCAAAGACAGGCTAATGACTTTTTAACTATATCAGCTCGTTAGCATCAGCCATTTTTATCGGAAGACATCCCCCAAACCATGCAACTATAACTACATTGTAGAGTGCATCTTTCTCAGGTGCCTTTGTCAAAGTAATAATAATAAAAATAATAATAACTAAATTCACAATTTGTTCCACACAGTCACAGACTAGCCATTGTATGCCTGCAAAATTCACACACACACACACACACACACACACACACACTAAAGACAGTATAACAATTATCAGACAAAAGCATAAGGTACTTTCATCCATCCACAGGGAACCCACACACAAGTTTTTTTGAGTATATTCACCCCTTGTCATGAAGAAATAAATGACACATATTTTGTTGGTAGCTTTGGGTAAACTATATTAAAAAAGGTCACTAACATCAATTCATAAGATCCAGACAGATAAAACACAGTTTAAATAAAATATTTTTGAGTGCAAAAGAAACATTAACCAACTGATAATATAAGCTAAGTCAATACTCCCTACAAAAGTAAAAGTCATCTGAATAATTTTGCATTAAAGAGAACTATTACTAATGTACAGGTTGCTGCTGGCAAACAACTTGAAGAATAAATTGCATATGTTGCAGTAAAAGTATGGTTTGCTGGTGATATTACCAAAACATGTCCTGAACTAGATCATCTATGCAATATAGGATGGTTGGCAAACAATGGCAGCAGGTTCATTGCTACTAAGCATGCATTCCAAGGAGCCATTAAGGAGCTTAGACCAAATTTCCTATGGCTCTAAAGCACTGTCTGGTTAAATGACTAGCTCAATGTCACACACAAGTTAAATTAATGTGGAATGATTCAAACCCTTCCCATTTGCCACAGCAATCGGCTAGCTAACAAGTTGGAGCTTTAGTCTTTAGCAGTAACTGCCAGAGTAACAGTTTTTAACTAAATGCAAAAATCCTTTACAATCCAAATCTTTTTCAGAAGACTATATCACAGTAACATACAATAATGACTACATAACAGATACTGAATATCAGACTGTTCTGACCTTCACTCCAAATAATACAGATTATATGAAATGGCAAACATCAACCCCCTTTACAGCTGTTAGAGGCCGTAAAGAATGTATTGCATAAATATATAACTAAAATACAAGACAATTAGACTATATCACCCAACCTAGGCCTATAAATAAACTAATTCATTCTTTAGCACAATGAACAAAATAAAACAATTCCTGACAACATAAATGCTGTAGCAGTTTTTATTAAAAACCCACAAGTCATACAAAAATCAGAAATATTACTGCATACAGTATGCTGTTTTTTTTTTTTGGGGGGGGGGTCTTACATGTTTTTGACATCTCTATGTTTTCTTTGTCATAACAATTGCTATTCATTCTGACATCATAAATGCTGCAGCAGCTTTTATTTAAAAAAACTGCAAGTCATACAAAAATCAGAAATATTGTTGCATATAATATGCTTTTTTGGAGGGATAGTGGCTTACATGTTTTTTTTTATCTCTTTATGTCTTTTTTGTCATCAGAACGTCTATTCATTCTGATTTTCCCTGTGGCATGTCTAGGATGCTAATAGGTTGACAGCACTTTTTGTCAGCTCTCTTATATTTCTGACAGAAAATTTAAAAAAGAGAGACTCCTAAACTTATTAAACTTAACCAATAACTTCTACTTAAGTCTTTGGAAGTCTACATTGGATTATTTTGTTTAAATTCTATGGTTTTCTGTCAAAATTCAAGCAGAAAGGGCTCTTATTTCTTCACAGAATGAGTTATCAAAAGAAAACTTCAAAGGACCAGATGTTTGACAAAATGAACAAAAAACTTGACTCTTTAAAAAAAAAGCACAAAACAAATGGAGCAGTTACAATAATTAATAATGCAACATAAGGCTCAAATTGCTTACATAGAAGAAACATTAAATGACATGGAAGGCAGACTTATGGAATAAGAATATAAGCTTGATTCTCTCACAACACAAAATACTTTAGTAACAAGCACATTAGATGACCTAGAAAATAGGTCAAGGAGAAACAACTTGTGTAGTTATGGACTACTGGAAAAGACTGAAGGAGACAATATGATAAATATTCTCACATCCTGGCTTCCAAATTTACCTGAGTCTTTTTATTATGGAATTGAAAGAGCACATACACTACTGGTAGTTCCCTCATCTTCCAGAAAAGTAAATAAAAGTCCAAGACAGATCAATAATAGTAACATTTATATCTTCTTAGGACAAGTAATTCCTTTCAAATACCAAAATAATATAATAAGATTTGACAAGTATTACTCATCGGAGGTAAACTCTAAAAGAAAGGAATATTTACCTTTAATAGAAAATTTGAAGAAGAGACAATTTAAAGTTCATTTACTGTTTCCTGTGAGACTTAAAATCTTTTTACTGGATGGATCAAAGACTTTTGATCTTTTTACCGGATTGAGCAAAGACTTTTGACACCTTGGATACAGCTTTGTCTTTTCTAACATCTAACAAAACTTTGAATCTAACATAAGAAATGGATTAGATGTGATTTACCTTAAAATGACAAGCAGAGAGGAATGAATGAAAAAAGTAGATAAAAAAAGAAGAGACTCAATGACAAGTATCTTTTAATTAGTTAATTTGAATATTTTTTTCTTTTATGCCATACATAAATTATCTAAAGGGAACTACACATTGATCAGATGTCCGTTCTACAAAGTCCCTTAAAATGTACAACAAAAATAATACCTTTTAACTAAAAAACTACAATGTCAAAAGGGAAAAAAGGGAAAAAAAATATTCTTGTTTATTAATTTTCTAGGTTACTAACTTAACAGCTTGGTAATCCATGAAGAAATCTGCATAAAATTAATATCCCTTAAAGTACAGTAAATAATAGTAGCATAATACAAGAAACAATGCTTTATCTGCTTATACCTCTTGTTAGTGTGTTTTAGTGTGATAGTCTCAGACATGTTAATGTTAAAAAAGAAAAGAGAGCTTAAGGAAAATGAAAACTTTTATGCAACACATCATACTGCATGTTTTTCTGTGTAGTGTAGACTGTTATTTACACCTTAAAAAGGCACTTAAATGAGTATTTAAAATATTTAAACATACAATTTAAATATAGATTTTGTAATAAGTTCTAAACTTTAAGAAACAGAAAATGTGTGCCTGTTTTCCAAATGTTTTACTAGGAATGTTTCATGGCTTAACTGCTTTAATGATTAGTGCATGCTAAAACAGAAAAAGAAATGCTCTTTTTTTTCTTTTTATGTGGAATGAACAAGGATTATCACAGTTAAAATAAAACTTGGCTCAAGTAAATGTAAGCTTGATTCTAACTACAGAGACATGTTTGGGCTTTATAAACAGGCATTTAGAAGCAGGAAAAGCTCTCAAGCACTCGTCGAGCATGTGGCATGTTTTGAAGTACATAAATTGCTTACTTGTTTCTCAGCCTCCTGTCAAGGTTGTGAGCTAAAGGGCTTGTTTTTATGTTCTTAAGATGTTTTTTTTTTTTTTTTTTCCATGATTGGCATGTTTAGAAGCTGAAAATCCCTTTGCAACCATTCAAGTCCTTGAAAATGAAATTAAAAGGCTTGAGCATGATATAAGCACTCAGGTTAAAGATTAACAATGAGCTGTTTGAATTTCTCAGCTTTTTGAAGGAATCCATCCATCTGTCCTCAATGTCTTTTCCCACAGGGTGTCACTTCTGCAGTGACAATCAGCTTGAGCCAAGGTTTACACCACCAGGTGGATATCCCTGCTGTGGTAGTAGATTTGTACCACTCAGTTGCACTCACACTCTCACCTATGGTCAATTTAGAGTGTCCAGTCCACCTACTGCATGTCATTTGAATGTGGGAGGAAACCGGAGCACCCAGAAGAAACCCATGTGATCACAGAGATGGCATGCAGACTCCACACAGACGTCACGCCAGCTGAGAATCAGACTGGTGAACTTCTTCCTGTGAGGTGACAATGCTAACCACTGCATGTATTTATCTAACTCATAAAACTATACAATTTGAATGAGTAAAAGCGGTGAGAGATTTATTAACAAGTAATTTAGTGAATGTATGAAAGCACTGTATACTTGATTTTAATGCAAACAGACAGGAAATTATTGTAATTAAATTATACATAATAAAGAGATTGATGTAAAGCAGTCACTGCTGGTACACACTATAATAGCAGCTTTACTGGGTTTAATTAGAGTGATGAAACATTGTTATGCAATTTATAAATCTGAACTGTTTTGCTGATTAGTTTGATTAATCTGAATGGCAAATATTAAACCATTCTTAACAAAAGGAGTTTGACTAGTGGACACCTGTTGTATATTATATGCAAACTCAAAAAGTCATTGTAACTTGCATTATTTTAATATCAAATTAATATGCTTAATATAGTAATATGGTTATGTTAATATTTTTCTTGGATTTAAAAAATGATGAACAATGTCTTTAATGATTAAAATATAAGACATAGCAAGCCTCTTTCTGTTAGACAAAATGTTTAGATAATTGGGTTAAGAAATTATTTTTGAAGGGGCTATTAGAGGGTACACTTGAAAAGCTAGCCTATTCAAAGCTGGGCTTTGTTTCCCAATAGGAGGATTATTTTTTTTGTCTCAGTCTTTAAGGTTTTATTGTTTAATTATTTTTTATCAGGTGTCTATGAGTTGTAACTACTCAAATAAAAATATGTCATTCTCTTTAATTAAATCCTGGGCTTATTAGTTAAAAGATATGCACATGACTAGCAGTTTGAGTGGTAATAATTTAAGTATGAACTATATTTCCATTAATGTAAATGGTCAGAATAATAACTGCAAAAGGGGAAGTCTTAAAATATTTGAAGATGTGTAATGCACAGCTTATTTTTTTGCAAGAAACACACCTTATAAAATAATATATAAATACAATTATACAAATAGCTATACAGTTTTAGTATGTTTGTACTATAAACAAAAGAAGAGAGCAGTAGCAGTCTTATGGAAAAAAATCAATCTTAATGCCAAAAAAATTAAATACATATTACGACAAAAACAGGGATATTCTGTTTAGTAATGATATCCATAAATAGGAAAATGTATTCTCTGGTAAACATTTATTGGATACCTGGATTAGGTTTCAGAGTAGCCAAGCAACATTCAGAAGATATTGTACACCATGTTAAAGGTGAAATAATCATAGCTGGAGACCTTACGTGTATAATGAATGATGAGGACACTGATGCTAGAAACACACGAAAGAAACAATACTTTCTAAGGTGGTATCAAATTTATTGAATCTTTTAATATCATAGACATTAATGAATATGCTGATTCTAATATATTATTCTTTACACATTACTCTCACAGACATGGCACACATTCAAGAATAGATAGTGTACATATAAAGAGATGTAACTATAAAGTTGGATAAAGTCAAAGTAGTCAAATGCCCATTGTCAGACCATAATGCAATTGCTTTCAATTTAGATTTAAATACAAAACAAGGAATAACTGCAACTAGAATTCCTTCATATATAACAAACTTAAAATATGTTAAGGATTTTTATTATATTAAAGAAATACAAACATTTTTAGACATAAATCTTAATGAAGACATGCTCTATATATATATATATATATATATATATATATATATATATATATATATATATATATATATATATATATATATATATCTATATGGGACTCTTTGAAGTCATATTTATGTAGTAAAGTATTAACATGTTTTAAAAAAAGAAAAGACAATGGGACAAAGACTTATTGGAATTCCAAGCAAGACCTGATGCACTAACATATTAGTTCAGAAAGGACATTCAGAAAGGAAAGACAAATTTAATAAGTGAATTAGATGATCTGAATAAAAAAAATATTTAGAGATACTACATCTCAAGACAATGATAAATTTAGAGAAGATCATACTATGTTCTTATTTGATAAACTCCAGAAATTAGGTAAGAATAGCAAACAGAGTTAAAAAGATCATAAAATATAATCAAATAAAGGAAATATACATTCTAGATACCAGAAAGAAAGTATCAGACTTAGAAGGGATACTACAAGCATTTAAATTATACTTTCATAAATTAATACCCAAAAGAAAATATTAGAACCACAAAATATGTTAATTTCTTTCTTTAGAAAACATGTCAAAACTAAACTAACAGATGATCATATAAAATGAATAGACAAACAAATAACTATGACTGAACTTAAATCCCAAGTCAAAAATTTAAAGCCAAACAAAACACCTGGCATAGCTAATATGATTCCAGAATTGTTTAAACTCCTAACTAAAGAAGCCTTGGCATTATTATTGAAAGTGTTTACAGTAGTAAAAGAAGGTAAAAATCATCATCCTGCCCGGAAATGCACCATAATATCCCCTATTTTGAAGCCAGACAAAAATGCAAATGAATATTCATCCTACAGACCTATAATTTTATTAAATATTGATTATAATATGTTCGTGGCAATAGGTGCAGCTAGAATTAAACAGCTACTCCTGTTATTAATAGACAAAGACCAAGATGGGTTTATAAAAGCTAGAAACCCATAATGCATTGTAATATTAAAAGAATCATTTACTTAATTGATAATATCAATTTTACAAAAAAATAACATGACTATAGTCAGTCTAGACATAAATAATGCCTTTGATTCTGTTCATTGGGATTATCTTTGGTTAGTTCTAGAAGAATATGACTTTTCAAATAAATGTACATTAGTAATTAAATTGCTTTATAAAAAAATCATTAGCTTATATTAAAATTAAATCATGCTTTTCCAAATCCAGAGAAATTGCCAAAGGCACAAAACCTGGATTCCCTTTGTCTCCATTATTGCTTGCCATGGTTATTAAACCATTTGCAAAGTATATTCGGGAAAACAAAAACATCAGAGTCATTCAGCTTGATAATATTCTGGAAGTGAAGGTTCAATTGTTTGCAGATGATATGCTCCTTTCTTTAAAAAGATAATGGTGTTTCAATAAAAGCTTTACTAAGCAAAACCGAACATTTTTGGGGCTCTTGGGCCTTAAATTCAATGAAAATAAGACAAAGATATTACTTATAAATTCCAGTTATAAAGACTTAGATAAGGATTTTTCTAAACACATGGCTGCTGAAAATAAAGTCAAATACTTAGGAGTCACATTAACAGATGATTTAGATAAAATAGTTACATAAATTACACTAACATCCTAAATCATATTAAATCTCTTATACAAAAATGGAACATGTTTTTTTTACAATGCAAGACTGGTTACACATAATCAAAATGATTATTTTTCCAGAAGTATTATATTTCATAAAAGCCTTTTCTCTCCCTCTCCCCAAACATTATATAAAACAATTCAAAAAACTGATGTTAAGCATCAATCAAGACACTTAAGAAAAAGAAAATGATTTACTGGCATCAGTTGTTAGAGAATGGGGAAGTTCTGACAATGGAACATATAAGAAGAAACTTTGATTTAGACAATGACCTATGGCTAAGTATACAAGATATAATGCAACATATTTTAAGTAGACTAGAGACAATGCAGCCAACAATTAGACAAAACATACCTAAATTCATTGAGCATTTTTAAACAACACAGATGATACATGGAAAAGGCTACCTATCAAAAGATTTATAAGAGAACAAAATACATCACAACAAAATTTTTTGGGACTATTATAAAACAATGAATTTCCACCTGACAATGATAAAAAATTAATACTTCTCTCCACAAAGCAAGCATCTCTATTATTGCAATGGAAGCTTTTCGCATAGAAGTATATTCCAAGGTCCTGTTTAATATCACATAAAATGGAAGTTACAGTATGTTTAAACAAAATATAGGCTGCTGGAGATGTAAAGAGAATTTTAGAGCAGAGTGGCAGCATATGCTCTGTGATTGTCATCAACTTAAGCCATTTTGAGACAAAATTAATTATTTCTTACAATTTGTTTTTAATGAGAATTTTCATTTACCTAAATCTTTGATTTTATTTAATGCACCCATACCCCAGTATGTTCCTGGAATACATTTTCCACTATTATGGACATTATTAGCAAGTGCATGGAAAACCATAACTACAAACTGGAAAAATGAGATTTCATCCTCATTCAAAGAGTACAGAACCGTTGTATTGAATGCATCAAGAATGAAAATGAGAACCATCTGGAACAGAATGGAAAGTGGAACAACTGACTATAATTCATTGCAAAAGATAGTAGAAATACTGGAAAGAGATGACTTTAACAGTGCATGTAGTAACGACTGAATGACAAAATGTATTTATATATATAAACCTAGACACCCTTGTATAGAGTTTGTTTTGATGTGTTATGGTTATTAACTTTTTCTGTTGTTAACCTGTTTTAACTGTGTATCATATTAAAAAGTTTTTGAAATATATTCATTTTGAATAATTAAATAAAAATATTTAAGAAAAAATAATAGTTATTCATTTTGACATCACTCTATGC
Source organism: Protopterus annectens (assembly GCF_019279795.1). Classification (NCBI taxonomy): domain Eukaryota; kingdom Metazoa; phylum Chordata; order Ceratodontiformes; family Protopteridae; genus Protopterus; species Protopterus annectens. Next base: position 1,499,054,163 of record NC_056728.1, read on the forward strand.
AAGTCTGGCCTACGTGAATAGGAAATAATATTGTATTGTTGCATCACAGATCTCCAAAGTTAATGCAACCAAATTATGGACAAATGAAATAGACCCCCACTAGCCATACCAATATCACATTACTTGGCTCCATAAGTACTGTTCAAGACTGCCAGTGTGCATAGACTTTACTTTTAAAAGTATCACTTATATTTCAGAAAAAAATTTTATAGCCATTAGCCATTTTCTAAACTATACAAACCACTCACACATTGAAAACAGATTTAACATGAGAAACAATAAACTTCTCTTCCAGTGAAACTCACATTTAGTGAAAATGCATTAAAATGCAAGACACATGCTGTTATTTATTCTCAAATATATATAATGAAGTACTATTTAATGTTTATGTGAAGGGTTTAGGGATTCAAAAGACAAATGTATAATTAGTTTGCTGACAGCCTGGGACAGCCCACTGGATGTGTGTCCCTTTTCAATTATGGCCCAAGAGTACTGTCTTGTGAAGCAACTTGGCAGAGTCACAGAGAAGACAAATGAAGGCTGAGAGATTAAAATCATGTACTACATGTTTAGCAGCTTAGTCATCTGCACTAAGTGCAAGACAAACTGTTGTATCTCAGACTCGGTGCATTTTACATGTGTGTTCCTGCAAAAAAATCAAGCCAAATTAAAAATGCATTCACAGATAAAATATTAACACTAAACACTAAACTCATACACTTCACGATGTCCAATTTATTCACTCTTAAATAATAAGCACACTGTCAACATTAAGAAAACCAATGATCACATCCAAAGAATGTGGCTCATGTGATGTTGCTTCTGTTTACTTTTACTACAATGGATTTCCTTCCTTTACACCATTACTACCCTAGCTCATAGGTACAAGTTACTGTGGCTAGCCATCCAGGAGACCATTGAGGAGCCTAGCCAAAATTTCATTTTGCCAAACCTAAGTGACTTACTCAAAGACAGAACATAAACATGAAGCAAAATCAGAAATGTTCTGTAAAGTGGTGACATATAAAAGCAAACAACTTCACCTTATCAGAACAGGTTTTATATTAACATATATGTAGTAAAACATAGCAGTGAAACTCTTAATGACTAGTTGTAATCCTCAGTGATTTATCAAAAGAAAAAAAAATAATGGAGATCTGACAGTCGGTGTAGAGGTTTAAGGCCCCTGGCTCCTATAGCTAAGGTACAGGCTCTGAGTCAGAGAAAGTCAGTTAGCTGAACTGACCCTTCTAAATGGGGAGTCACACACACACACACGCACACACACACACACACACACACACACACACACACACACACACACACACACACACACACACACACACACTCTCTCTCTCTCTCTCTCTCTCTGTCTCTCTTCTGTGTTCCAAATTTTAACACTGCACAAATATGCCTGCCAGATGCACAAGAAGCTTCTGGCCTGAACACCCCTGTTATGCTACAAAATATACCTGTTAATGTTCTGAAGATTCCTGCTGCTGCAAAATTGAAATCTCCATACCTGTATTGTAAATGCATGAAACTTCTCTTCTGAACACTTTTGCTGTGTTGCACAATACACCCACCATTATTCTGAACATCTCAGTTTCTGCTAAACTCAAATCTCCATACACCTCATACCTACTTTCTTCTGTGTGCTGCTAATGCTCCACAAGGAAATTTCATTCAATTTTCTGAACACCTTTGCAAAAGTAAATCTCACATCATTTCTAATGCAAGATCATTGTGTGTGCATCTCATGTCATTTCTGGTGCAAGATCATTCTGTGTGCATCTTGTCTTCTTGGTTGACAGCAGCAGCTTGATATTAAGGTAGAAAGCATCCTTAAAGGAGCAGTAGCACTGTATTTTGAATTATGTTCTGAATTAAAATTCTGAAAAACAGGAAATCACTTTATTTTTTTAATTAATTGTGTGGCTGCCCCCTCCCACCACCAGAAATGTGCCCTAGGAAGCTGCCTATGTTACATCTCCTCTTTTAGCCCCTGTCCATGGTACTGCTGACCTAAATGTGTGGAAAGCACTGTAACCTTCCACTGCTGAAGTACTTTCTGTAGCTTTAAACCAGGTCTATGCAACACTGTAGATGTCTGCATTCTCCATAGTGTGGAGAGCTTGCCGAATGTGCAGTTTCTTGTTTAGGCTCCTTTCACTGAGCAGTGACATCTTAACTGCTTAAGGTTATTTGAGTTCCAAAATGTTTGCATTGTATTACATTCCTGAAATAAATGCTGTCAGTCTGATTTGACCATTTTATTACATGCATGGCAAGAAGCATCCTTGTTCATCATCCTATTTATTCTTTAAATACGGAATTTCACAAAACAATAAAAAAAAAAAAGGAGAAAAGGTTAAAGGCGGTTATGTTCAGAAAAGTGACCATGACGTATAGATGAGGTGCACACCCAGACAAGCAACACCAAGGTGGGCTGTGGGCTGTCTACTCAGCCATGCTGTATGCTAATGAGGCATTTAGGGAAACTATATGCTGATCCCTGGAACTGCATGTGATTAGGCAGTTATGATGACTAATGACTCAGAAAATAGCTCATTTATGTAACTTAGCATGGCTGCTCTTGGCTACTTATGTAATAAATGTGACCAGAAGGTTTTAATTCATTCATCTCAGCTGAGGTAAATGGTGGAAACTTTTGTGGTTAGGAAGGGTTATGGAATGTATAAGTGTGTGCATGTTAGAGGCAGTTTGTTTGAATTTGTATCTGCCTGTTTTGTCACAATAGGGCATTTAGTGAAGAGCTGCATTTGGTGTGTGTGTGTGTGTGTGTGTGTGTGTGTGTGTGTGTGTGTGTGTGTGTGTGTGTGTGTGTGTGTGTGCTGGATTGGAGTGGCTGTCATATTTGTACACACCCTCAGACTAATAAGCAAGGGGGAAAACTAGATACTAGAAATATTTTGTATAGTTCCTTTAAGGGCACTAAAAGGGAGTCCATCCCTGTACCCTTCCACTTAGAATATTAGTCCTCTGTTCCAATACTAGACACCAGGGATGTATTGTTAAAAAGGAAAAGAACCCAAAAAATCCATACTAAAAATGGTGAAAGGCATAAAATCCTGGACCCTTGCCACAGAAAGACATTAACCTGCTGCACTAGTAACACATGCTTTCTTTTAACATATAACAAAACAAACAAACAAAAAAGTTTGTGACATATGAGAAGGATAAACAGGGAGCATTACACATACCTCTCATTCCTGTAGATTAAGAGATCAAGGCAAAGCTAAGGTTAATGGTGTAACAAAATCAAGGAATGGATTTGAATTATTCCTCCTACAAACTTTGAAAGTCACTAGTCTATTAGCTTTTGTGCTACTATGGATTTACTGAAGAATATGAAAAATGTGAAACTAATCATCCTTGATGTACTAGAGCCAGAAAAACGAGACATCAGGCACATTCTGATGATGCAGGGACAGGTATGGGATATGAATGTTTGTATTAAGTGTGGTAGAGTTAAAGATTAGGGATGCTTTTGCTAACAAGATGCATTGGACACCGCTGGCAACTACTACTGGAAAGTACTAATCTGCACTAGTGCAAGTTAAGTTAACCAGAATTCAGAGATATGCAAATTAGCCAATAATGATGTCATTCCTCATTGTGGCTAAGATGTCGCCGAATATGTTAGTACTGCATCATGTAAACAAGGGGCTGGATTCAATAAACCCTACGTGGTATTCCATTGTTTTGTATTCAGTAAGTGGCTCTACATAATGTGCAGAGTAGCACAAACACAGTAAACATCTTGGCATGCTAATCACAGCATAAGCAGCTGAATTGTATGCTAATTACCCAATCTAATATGGAGGAGTTATTCAACAAAGTATAAAGCAATCATGCACACTCAGTATAGGTTTTGGCCTTGAATTCCAAAACCTATTGGAATATGGCCAAAGAAACAATGTTAGGAGCTACTATTGTTCTTACACATGTGTATGTGCACCAGACCCAAGTCTATGCTGCTGCAGCTGCTAATAGGCCTTAGTCAAGAAGGAGAAAGGTGTTTAGACCCTGTTTAATTTTTCATGATCTGTATGAGGTGGAAATTGTATATTACTACAGGGTGGATAGACACACTACAGGAATTTTGCAACCTTTGTTGTCCTCAACTAAAAGCAAGGGCAAACCTTGGAGAACCAATACTTGGAAAGACTAAGTTATGCATAGCACTTAGAATATTACCTACAGGAAGCTTCCAGAGACCAGCAGAGAATTTTCTGGGAGTGTCACAGGCATCAGCATCCAGGATCCTACATCAGTTCCTGAATGCTATGCTACAACATGCCAGTGACTACATTCATTTTCTCCATACACCTGAGGACAGAGCTTCAACTATGCAGGATTTCTACCCTGTAGCACATTTCCCTGAAATGCTGAGTGCTATAGACTTTGCTCATATTGAAATCAGAAATGCATATCCACCCACTGAAGAATGCTATTAAGAGCCACATCCTCAAACAAGAAATATCATGAAGCATGTGTTTGGGCTGCTGAAGTAACAATTATGGTGCCTAGATATATCATGGGGCGCCCTGCAGTACAATCTCCATACTTTTACTGAAATTGTCATTGTCTGTGCCTTCCTTTGCAATATTATCCTGAGAAAACTGTCCTTTCAAAGACATAAGTCTGGAGCATTTCCCTCCGGGCCGCCACTGAAAATTGGCTTCGTTCCAAGTCAGACTTTCCTGGTTAACAAATGTTAAATAAATAAAAATAAATAAAATGAATAAATAAAACAGCTTCAGCAAGAAAACTAAAGAAAAGAGGCAAACTTCCCACCACCACTTGCAAGGTCACTACAGCCACACACAGTTCATAGGTTCATAGGTTCATAGGTAGGTACTAGGCTATCGGCCCTGGGGCCTATACAAGCCCAGCCAAAAAGGTACCCTGGCTTTTGACACCCAAGAAAATTATTTTCCTGTGCCACTGTCGAGCAGATCCACAGAGGTGATCCCCGGGGTGAATTTCCTATTTCCCATCCAATCATAAAGATTTTTAATGAAGAGTGCTAATGAGGAGCTTTGTTTGATATAGATAGATAGTTTATTCCAGAGTATGGGAAGTCTCTGGGACAGAAATCTATCCCTCCGGCATGTTCTGTGTATTCTGGTGACAAGGTTTAGGTCCCTAGAGCGTGTAGCTCGGAGGGATTGGGATTTCTTTAAGTGCAGCATGTCCAGCAGCTCTGGGTTTGACATAGCTTTGTATGAGCTTTGTTGAGAAGGAAGAGGGGAATAACCAGCCACTATAGGTATTGATAGACATAGGCATGCACAATATGCACTCACCCTGGCCAAGAGGCAATGGATAACACACATGCTCAATACATAAGGGGTAAAGCTGTCATCCTGTGCACATACATACATTAGAATGGATGTCAGGCAATGCTTACAATGTTTACTTTATTTATTTGACATTTGTTTAACGGGATGCCCATTTTCACTGGATGCCTGGGGAGAAAAGCTCCAAAACAAAGTAACATCACACATTATATACAAAGCTCAGTAGTTGACAGTTACAAAGTAAACAATCACACATTATATACAACGGTGAGTAGATGAAAGTTTTAAGACATCACATTATACATTTAATAGTTAAATACATATTGGTGGATTAGCATTAATAAGCAATGGTTAATATAAGTTGGTGAGAGTTGATATGTTGAGTGTCCATGGTCTGGTAGTAGTGACATTTGTAAAAGAGCTAGGATTTGTTGACCAGCCATTACATGGAACATAGAAAGAAAGATCAGGAGGGGGATTGGAGGAGAGTAAGTGCAGGAAGTAGAGAGAACAGGAGAAAGGAATTTGGTGAGGCTGGGAAGGAGTAATATGTGTGATGGGTTAGGAGTGCATATGGTTTATGGGGGTAGGTAGATATAAGGAAGAGGCTAATTATGTATGGTGAGGACGGGGAGTGCAGTGGTAAGGAGACAAATAGATGAGGAAGACAAAGCGAGGTGGGGGAAAAGGAGAGGAGTGAGGAGCAGATAGACAGGTGTGATGGATTAGAATAGCATACTGAGAGTTTGTGAAATATATGAAACATCTACAGAGGAGGTAACAGAGGTATTGGTCTGGGAGCTGTAGCACTGGAGGAATGATAATTCAGAAAGGAGATGAGTAAGAGCAAAGTCAAGAGTCAGATAAGTAAGTTTTTAAGAAGTTTTTTGAACTGAGAGGGGTTTGTGACAGTAAGGATATGCTGAAGGATAGGTGCTATGCTCCCTGGGCATTTACTTATCCATGTAATGGCTGTGTACTGCTAGCATCATACAGAGTCAGTCCTGAATTATAACATTTGTAACTGCCGGGCTATCAAGGTAAGTGCTGAACCTTGAATAGAAAACAAATGGCAAATAACACAAATGAATGGCAGATCCTTGCATACTGTTATTTGCTAATGTAACTAAGTAGAAGGTGGGTGATTTTTACAGCAATGAGATCAGTATGTGACAGCACTGGCTTATGGCAATACATGTGTTCTATATCAACTAATAGGCCTCATGCTTCAAAGATGCACACATTACAAAAACCTATAAGAAAGCAGTACAATTTTAAAAACATCACAAACATATATATAATATATATATATATATATATATAATATATATATATATATATATATATATATATATATATATATATATATATATATATATATATATATATCAGCTATGCACCCTGGGCATCAGACAAAAGAGTTTCATATCCCTGAATCCAAAAGATAGAAAATCAAGGCTCTGTCAATTGCACTAGCACATCCTGCATGGCATCTCACCCACACTTTGGATATGGCTGGAGTCAGCCAGCACTGAATCCATAGTAACCAGACTAACATGCTCAAGTGTGTCAGCCTCCACTTGTTCAATACATGATAGCTCTGTTGGAATAGGTGTGCAAAGACCCACTGACTGTATCTGAAGGGAAATAAAGTTTATGGGTGAATGTCACCTTCAGTGTCAGATTCAACCTCTGTACCCCCCCCCCCCGACTGTGCCTGCATTTAGCCACAGTCATCATTAGAGTCTGTCGATGCTCTGACATCAGGTAGTAAGAGTCCTACATTTCCACCATCAGGATCACCTGTGATAATAAGCAACAAATACAGGAATGAAACTAATACCTGCATTAAATATTTAAAACAATTTATATGATAAACTAACACTGGTCGCACTATCAAAGATGGCATAGCAATGCACACAACACTTATTACACCTGCCTCACACATACTGATAAATGAATATATCTGACAAAATGTCATCAATAATAAAAGAAAAACATTTGGCTTACCATGTGCAGGTGACTCCACATTTGGTAGGAAGGATGGTCCTGGAAGAAATGAAGGATGATAAGGATACAGTCATCACAACTGCAATAACACAGGAGGACAGTGAATAGACAATTTTTGTCTAGATGTCCATGTCCATTAATTTGAAACTTGGCTGACACATCCACCCAAATCCTAAGTGTAATGAACAAAAATGTGTCAATAAGTCTCTTAATTTATCAAATAGGTTCATCTGACAAAAGAAAAAAAAAAAAACACCATGAACTATTAGTAAATTTTTTTCGATATTTTACTACACAACCAAATCTTACAACTTACCATTTGTAAGCTTGCCTGGAACCTCCTCCTGTCACATAGTTGTCCTCCCAGAAACATCAGCACTGACATCAATCACATGTTGGTGTGCAGCTTGCACTGAGCTCTCTGGATCACCGACAGCGGACAAGAACTCTTCATTTGGTGTTAGTGGTGACACCCCCCCCCCATAGCCAGCTGTTCATGGGCAATTGCACCTGCTTTCCTCCAGGCTGATGCAATCATATCAGTGGCCCTATGATGCACTTGATCATATGCCCTGGTGCATCCCCCCCATGGCATTGACATCATTGACTATCTCGATCCAAATCTGCATTCTGTCAGCCATACCCATGTTCTCTCATGGCGCTTGAATGCCTGCACTATGATGTCATTTTCAGAGTCACTGAACAGGCGTGTGGGGTTATGTGGATATGTAGGTTTGGGTGCCATAATCCTATGGCATAAAACAGAGATGGATACAATGCATAAATATCACATAAATAAATTCCTGTTTATATACATACAACCTTTCTCAACATGAAGCACTGGAGACACACATTTCACTTATTAAAATTGAAGGTTATGTGGCTGTACCATATGACATTCACACACAAACTGATGTTTGTTCCAGAAAAAAGAATACCACTTTAGTAATATATTGTTTCCCATAGAAATAACAGGATGACTACACAATTTCAAGAGAAAAACTAATGAAACACAACTTTTGTTGTGACAATAAATAAATGGTACTTGGCTCCCCACTCCCAAAACAACAGGCAAATGAAAAGTTTGTAGAAACCAAGGAATACCACATAATGCTATCAACCTAAGTCTCACAAAATGTGTACACATTTACAACAGAAAAGTCAATTTTATATGATTGCCAATCACTTCTCACTGTGCCCAGCCTGGAGGTGTTTATGGGCTATCTTAAAAGCATAACGCCTCTGTGTCATTGATAATATAGTGCACTACATTTTCATGAGTTAACACAGGAAATTGTAAGATAACCAGTTGTAACATTAACACTTGTGATGAAAGATAGTAAGCTGTCTGAGAAAGTAAACGTTTGCCAAAAAATGCCTGTGCCAACAGTGAACTATACATAGTGCATACAGATAAAAGTTCCTTTTCTAATATACATATATGTAAACATTTACTTTGTAACATTTTAACAAATCTAGAATGTACTTGAAAAATATAAGAAAGATCAGAAGCATTCTCTGCAGATAAATCAAATGGAATATCAATCTTTTGCTTTCTCCAAATATACCTTCAGCTTTCCTTGCTATAAGGTTACCTGTTTATATTGTAGCTTAAGGCCACTGAGCACTATGAAGATATAAATGAGGCGTGAATTTTTTGGAACTGCTGAATCCCAAACTTCTGACTTTGTGTATAGCAGGTCTAAACATATCCTGGGATTCAGCAAGCTCTGTATGGCATGCAGGAATAGGGCAAGAGCTACTGGAGGCAATATGGCCACCAAGAGATCCAGGAACAAGCTCCCGGGACGTGCACGAGTGCTCCTGCACTATCCCTGCACAGACACAGCTCCTGTATGCTAATTACCCTATTTGCAGGTGGAAACCATGCAAATGAGGTGAATTAATGCTCCAAGAAGCTGGCAGCCGTCTGTGCAGGATTAGTGTAACCTGCAGAAATGTACTCAGTTAGTAACCGAGTACAATTCTACAAACAGCAAAACTGAGCCATGACAGCTCCAAATAAAGGGTGTATATAATGTGGAAGGCATGCCAATGGTCAAATATATGGCCATTGGTATGAGAAACAGTTTCAAAATAACAAAAAATAACGTTTATTGTTTTTGGCTGATTTCGGCTGTTTAAGTGTAGGGCAGCGGTGCACAAACAGGATCGGCCTGAAAATAAAACTAAAACCTTGAAAAAAGCTTTTTATGCAAAATTACAATTTTGCCATTATAGTCAATGGCAGGCATGAAGACAACAAGAGCAGTGAATAGTTGGTACTAAGGGGGAAAGCTCAGTGTCAGACTTGTAACTAGGCATTAGAAGGCAATTCTATGCAAATGAGGGCAATGATACTGAATCACAGATTTCCCCTCATGGCTAGCCTGCACCCAGCTGTGTAGGTGCAGGAAAACCATGATGCAAGCCTAAGAGTTAGCTGACATCATAGAGGGTTGTGTCAGGCATACTGTAAGCTTACTGGAGCTCTGTGGCTCAGGTTTGCCCTTAGCTTGGGGGTGTGTCTGAAGCTGCCTAGCAGTCTTTACATTGCCTAAACAGGTGTGCTCGCTGCACTATGGTTTTTAAACAAAAAAAAAAGAAATTAAACCAGGAAATAGCAGCTCTTTTCACATCTGAGCACTGGGTCTGCATGATGCACCTCAGGGCTTAAACAGGACGGCAATGGGAAGGGAAAACAGCAATAGGAAGGTAATCAAGGAGAACTAGCATAGCAGGCAGGGGAAATGTATCAGAATCAGCCAGTTACACAGACAGCAGCCTAGCCCAGCACACTACTATAAACTATGCAAACACCTTTCCCTCTGGTTTTTCCCACAAACTCTGCACCACTGGTGTACAAAAACAGGAAAATGTTACCTAACAAAAGCAACAAAATGATAGGGGCTGCATTTTCTCTCATAAATCAACATGTGGAAGAGACTGAGGGTGGTGAGGATGAGAATGCTGATGACCAACCCACAGTGAGGAGAAGGAGAAGAGTGTACAGATCCAGGGTAACCAACCAGGGGCTACTTGAGCTGATGATAGTGGTGTGCTATAGGGTGGACAGGGACCTCCTACAGCAAATTGTTAAGCTGTGCCGGCAATGCCTTTCACGCAAAACCAGCAGAGGGGAACCCATCCCAGTGGATACCAAGGTATGTGCAGGCTTAAGAATACTAGCCACAGGTACCTTCCAAAGACCCACTGGGGATATCATGGGGATCTCACAGGCATCAGCATCCAGGATACTCCACCAGTTCCTGGATGCCATGTCAGAACATGCTGGTGAGCACATATATTTCCTCAATACCCATGAGACATTGATCAGCAATATGCATCTGTTCCACCAAATAGCAGAATACTGTGAGGTAGTGGGTGCTATAGACTGCACCCACATACACATCAAGGCACCACCCGGCGAGCGGTGTAGTGTATTCATAAACCACAAGGGTTTCCCCTCCATCAACTGCCAGATTGTGTGTGATGCCCAGGACATTATAATGAATGTGTGTGCTGGCAGCCCTGGAAGCTATCATGACTCCCACATCTAGTATATGATGCAGCTGCAGCTGTACCAGATTTGCCAATGGGGACACCCCATATGGCCACCTAATGGGGGATGCTGGTTATGCACTGGAGCCATGGCTAATGACACCCATCAGAAATGCACACACACCTGAACAAGAACTCTATAATGGGGCACACACACAGACCAGAATCATATCAGAGAATGTGTGTTTGGGATGCTCAAGTCATGGTTCAGGTGCCTGGACATATCCGGTGGAGCCTTGCAGTACTCACTGGCTACATGTACCCAAATTGTCATTGTATGTGCCATGCTACACAATATGATCTTGCAGAAACAGCTGCAGCAGGAACAGCATGGGGCAGGGCCACACAGCCTCCCCACCATTGCCAAGGCTTGCACAGGCACAGAGTGACTCGGAGGAGGAACAACCTGAGCCTGCCCCAGTAGGCAGAAGGAGGGTACATACACTGACACAGTAGGAACCCAGGGAATGACACCTCACTCCGACTCCCACATACAATAAAAGGGATGCCAAACATGACTCTACCTGCACTTAACCATGTATAGGGAGTGTACTATGTGCATCCAACATAGTCAGCCACCCATCACTGTCCTCAATACTGGCACAGCCACAAGGTAATTCATGCTCACTATCAATTGCTGAATGTAGTAGTATGTTCTGCTACCTGTATATATGGTATGGATGTGATCATGTTAGGGAATGGGGTGGCTGAATGGGATGCCAGCAGATAGTAGACACCTATATTGGCATCATGAAATCCTTAACAAATTCTGGTGTCAGCATAGTAGGCAGTACTAGACAAGGTGACAAAACCCACTGCAGGACATGCGGTGGGCCAAATGTGTGTCCATAGGACACACACACATGCATGTCAGTGAGGCTCACATACCCAACAACAGTCTCAGCTAGCAGGACAGGTGTAGACAAACACAAAGAAAGGCTGTGCTAAGGCCTCTGACTGATGGCTATGGAGAACAACCCCCCAGACCTACACAGACAGACTACAACAGGTCAGACAGTGGGATGTTAGTTCTGAAGGGTAAGAAGTCTGAAACTGAAATGTAGGTCAATAATACCTAAAAACTATAGTACACTGATATACCAGTACAGTCATAGCAAATGTTTACAGTTGTCAGGTGTGCACCCCCCCCCCCCCACACACACACACACACACAATACTATGTAGAAATGTAGTAACATGTATGTGTAGGTATAATAACAGTGAAACACAGATTACCTGAGCTGGCCAAAGTAACAGGCTAGATTGTAGCACATGTACAATATACAGGGCTCTGTGTGTTAGGTTGTTGTGTGTTTTATATTATGTGAAAGTGGTCTAGCATATAGGGTTGTGTCCCGGTGGCCAGTGGCCAGTACTGTTGATGACAGGTTCAAGGTCTCACAACTGCAGTGCCAAACACAATGCATCCCAGAAAGACACAATCCAGCAGTAATCCATACTAATTGTTTGGATGTAATATCTGTCACCATCTGAAAGATGGACATGGCATGAATGTGGGTCCAGACATACAAACAGTATATAGGTGGAAGTACCCTATACAGAGAGTGTAAAAAATGTTACTGTCAAATGGACACCTTTGGAATTGTACATACAGGTTAGCAGCACATTAGTTGGCTTTGTAGTATGGAATACTGATGTCATCTGGCCAAACACTGGCAAACCACAAACGGCAAAGGTATGAAGTACTGAGAAACTGCTGATGTCCCTGCACAAGCCAGCATAAGTGGAATGCCCCACATATATCTGCAAGTCAGCTGCAAGTAGCTTCCATAGCACACATGCACCCAGCTCACCCCACCATCAGCCATAGGTACCTCACAGGTCTTATCCCTGCTGTTGGGAAGGAGTACAATATGACCACCACCTCTGTATGGGAATAGCCACAGAATGCAGCATGCTGAAGAGGAGTCACATGCAGGTGTGTCCCTAGCTGTAAGAAGCACCCTGCCAGCATGCACACCAATGGATCAATAAGGACAGAAACTATTGGCATTAATACCTTGCACACCTACCCTGTCACCCCAGGGGAATATAGTGGCTTGCAGCCTGGGAGTGTAGGAGTGACACAATGCACTGGCCTGCTACAGATGGCCTGCATCACTACCAAATGCCCTACAGTCCTCTGCAAAGGCCTGTGTCTCACCTGTACTGCCATTTTTAATTTCTCCAAGTCTTTTGGTTTTCTAATACCATGACACGAATGGTCCCCATTCCTAAGTCAAAGTACGATTAAAGTTCATGAAATTAGTATTCTTTCACTTTTTGATGTTAGCCAAAAGTGTTCTTCGCAGCACCCGCAATGTGCACAGTAATGACTCCTTCTGCAGTTCGTACAGTGTTACATGAATTGGTAACATATCTAAATACGATTGTAAATTATTTTTTATAAGATCAGTTGCTCCTACTACTATTGGAACTGTCTGGGTATCTTTCTTTCACATGGCTCTCCTTTCTGCCAGCAGATCGAGGTATTTTATGACTTTGTGTCTCTCTGTACGCAAGACACTGTAGTCACTAGGTGTGGCGATTTCAATGATCAATGCTACTTTTTGTCTTCTTTTCTTGGACCACTATATCAAGTTTTCTAGCATTGATCTTTTGGACTGTTGGTATTGGGTGATCCCATGTGACATAAACTTCATCATTTTCTATGATTCTCTGTGGCTCATGTTTCCAGTATTTTTCAGCCACTTGGATACCATAATGTTTGCACAATCTCCAGTGTAACAATCTCACCACATTATTATGCCTTTCAGTATACAGTCCCTCTGCCATTAGATAGTCTAATTTCCAGTTTCCAATTCACTTCCACAAAACCTACATATGTCTGTTTATCCCACATGTTCAATGGACTTAGTAAACCAGTGTGTACGTAGCCTACTATCTTGGACTGCCAATATTAACCTTTCATTTCTTGATGTAAATTCACCTCTCCTTAACCATTCCTGTGTTCATTCTTGATCAACATGAGGCTTTTCCAGAAGTTTTCTATACTTGCAACTATATTTATGTTTTTTCCACATTTCTTGCCTTCTCACCTGGTCCTTCACCTTATATTCTTTCTTTTGTTTTTTAGCACATTCAGTTGCTCCCTGTTTTTTATCCACTTCTGGTTTTCTCCTCATGTTTCAAAACTTATACATTTGGATCTAGTGAGGTCAGTAGATATATGTGGAGCCCCATGATTGCAGATCTATACATGTAGTCAATTTCAAGTAGGCCCATCCCTCCTTCAGAACGGGGAATATATAATCTTGGTATACACTGATTTTTATAAATCATATGGTGAGCACGAAGCATCCTTCTTGTTTTAATATCCAATCTATCCAACAAGTTTTGGGGCCAGTCAACCACTCCAAAACTATAAGCTAGGACAGGAAGAGAAAATTGATTTATAGCTTGGATCTTGTTCCTAGGTGTCAATGCTGTTTTCAGGATTAATTTAAGTCTTCTAAAGTACTCCTTACTAAGCTTTATTTACAGTTGTTCATGTCTTATTGCTGATCCTTCATCAATTCCCAAGTAATTATACACCCCCTCTTGCTCAAGTTCTTTTATTTCACATTCTTGTCCCAAATTGATGTTTTCCTGGTGCAGCAATTTTACTTTTTTTAAAGATTGCTTTTGCACATTTATCAAGACCAAATGACATTCCAATATCATCTGAAAAAGTTTTGACAACCTGCAGCTGTGCTTTCAGTTCTTCATCTGATGAGCTATACAATTTTAAATCATTGACAAAGAGAAGATGAGAAGTCATCAGACTTTGTTGTTTTCTAGAAGCCAAATTATAGCCATGGCCTAAGCTAAGTAAACAGCTTAATGAGTTAATGGCAAGGCAGAATAGCAAGGGTGACAGAGAGTCACCCTGAAATATCCCCCTTTGAATTTTTATCCCTGGGATAATAATCTGTCCTTTATCATGGCTTAATTGCAAAGCGGTCTGCCACTGTTTCATGGTTACTGTAATGTAGTTAAACAGTGCAGGAGGTATCTTATACAGTTTTAAGTACCCCTTTATCCATGAATGTGGGATACTATCAAATTATTTTTTTGTAGTCAAGCCATGCCATACTTAGGTTGTTCCCCTTCTTACAATTCTCCACTATAACTTTGTTTAACAACAAATGGTCCTGTGTTCTATATGACTATCTTTTATTGCCCTTTTGTTCTACTGACATAATTCAGTTTTCTTCTAAATGACTATAAACTCTGCCAATGTACATCTCATGGACTCCCAAATAACAACATAATGCAGTCCACAGAACACAAATGCAAGGCCATGATGACAAATCCCAGTAGCATGTCCACCATGTCCTACTGCATGAACTGTGGACCAACCCCTACATACAGCTGGGATGAAGTGATAACTATAGGGACACATATCAGATAACATCTGCATAATGTTCAGAAGAGGATAGAATAACAGGGAGGGGGGGGGGGTAGAAGCATGCATGCCATGGAGTATGTGAAGTCTGAAACTCAGATGCATGCACATACTATCCCTGCCTGCAAACACAGGAATGGGTGGCTACAAACCTGCTCATAAACTACAACGTGAAGGGGTAATGACCCAAAATATGAGCCCGGCCTCTGGGTAACCTGTGTGAATCTGTACAGTTGTGAGGTATAGCCACAGCAGGATACGGCCATACTGTCACGTCAATGGATGTACTAGCATAGGATCCTCAGCCACCACAGTACCAAAGTGCGGAACCATTTACACAGACCCATCTGCAAGTGTCTGTAGGTCCCCCTCCACAATGGCATGATTGTGCAAGAATATGTAGGGTGCAGACCACAATACTGGACACAACTTCATTCATCATGTGTTTCCCAGGAAATTACTGCAAGCAAATATGTATACCTGTCAGTAGTTGATGACATAAAACATCACAATGTAAAACAGTACATATTTCTGAATTTCTCTGTTAAGACAAAAACCATGTAGCATAAGCAGCGCAGACACAATTAGTTACAGTATCCCACTATCCTTTGCCCATTGTGACTCCATATTGTCAACCGATCTACAGATATCTTGTAGAAACAGGTTACTAGCTGTAGGTATAGAACACAAAAGCCTGCACTGGAATACAATCTACTTCGAATGGATTCACACATTCAGTACAGAAGGTCATACTGGGCATGCTCCCACACTTAGGGAAATGAACCCATGTCTGACAACAAAATACTGAAAGATCAGACTGGGCCTGCTCCCATACTTAACAGAAATGAAGTCCATGTCTGGCAACAACAGTGGACTATACATATTTGTCAGTTGCAGATGTTTGTGCACAAACTCCACATTCCACACCAGTCATGCTTTTCACACACATCGGATAGGAATACACACATATATCCAAGGACAACACACTATAATAGGCCAAACTTGCACATACATAGATGTGTGGAAGAAAGTGACAAACAGTGATAAAGAGCTTCCCATCATGAGTCCTGCCCCACCCAGCACACATCCAATTGGCTAATACCACATGATGTGCAAATGTCAATCACTATAGACATTTGCTTCTGGTATCCCTCAGCACTATAGTGTCTGTGGTGCTTGTGATAACTGTGTAACATGACTGCACAAGCCATTATTCATCTAGCAGTTGTATACATGTTCCTGTTAAATGTAAACATGTGTGTGACTGAGTATTGTGTGTGTGTGCTTCCAGATGAATGGTTTATGGCCCATTCACACACACTGCACTCCCCATTGCCCTACTTTGGCAAGCCTGCTGATGTCATTCACCTTGAAATACACCTTTGGGGAAGAAAAAGCCCTATAAGCTTTGTGGCATGTACTATAACTGTGTAATGCTGTAGTATGATGTACTAGTTAGGTAGGAGTTCTAATATCAGACATGGCACCTATGAAGCTCTGTGTGTGTGTTTGTTTGTCTGTGTAGGGATCATTGCTTTTGAAGCCATTCACAGTCACTACACCTTCCATTGCCCTACTTTCGCAAACCTGCTGATGTCATTCACCTTGAAATACACCTTTGGTGAAAAACTAACTCTATAATATCCATGGTGTGTGCGATAAATACAGTACACTGTGGTAGCAATGCATTGCTAGGTGGGGGTTTGAATCTCAGCACTGTCAAGTGTGTGTGTGTGTGTGTGTTTATCATCAGTGTCCTGTGTGGACGCAGCTGCGATTGTGTAATAACAGGACTCATTGTGGGGTGGATATTGCAAATTACTTATATGGAGGACCTATTATATGTCACAATGTCCACCTTACAAGGACAGCAGATGTCACACAGCAGAGAGGCTGGTGTAGACAATCCATACCCCTACATGTGACATTATGGATTGGGGAACAATATAGGCAACTCTTGTATTACCCAGAGAACACTCTCCACCAATGTCTCATACACAAAACACTTGGCTAGATAAGAACCACAATGTTGGTAGTTCCTTGCATATTACCCACAGGTAGTAAGCATGGTGTGATTGCAATGGACTACAGAGGACATGGCACCTGGTTCCATCCCTACAATAGGCAAATAATTGCTTATCGTGGTCTTTTGCTATGTTCCCCACTGGATGCCTGCAACAACTGTAGAGTCAGCAAATGTAACCCACAAATGAAATACAATGCCTTATACACATGCCCTGTATGGACCGATGCCACTAACACCAGTGAATACCTGTATCATGCTGTCAATGTAGGTGCAGGATCAACCTCAGTTCCATAGCCAGGTCTTACCACATGAGATCAGGAATGCCACATCAGATAATAACAATCTCTCCACACAACATGCCTCAGACACCCCAGGTAAGCTCCCACATGTCACAGAACATGCATGTTGGACATGTGCATATCCCAGACACATTCCTTCTTATAGAATATAGAACACATACATGGCAAGCATTGCACAGCACTGGCCACCCACAATAGTAACCCAGGTGAGTGGATGGTGAATATAATACCCACCTGTGTGGGCAAATCCAGGGACTACAGCCTTGAGCCACACCGCAGACCATTGTTAACTGACCTGATGCCAAGGTATACCATTTGCCTAGCCTTGTACAGCCTTCTAGCACAGGCAACCACTATACACATGTGAAGCAATGAACCCATGCATGTCAGTACTGGCAAATCTGTGTGTGTGTGTGTGTGTCTGTGTGTGTGTGTGTGTGTGTGTGTGTGTGTGTGTGTGTGTGTGTGTGTGTGTGTGTGTGTGCACACGCGCGTGCACGTGTGTGTGTGTGTGTGTGTGTGTGTGTGTGTGTGTGTGTGTGTGTGTGTGTGTGTGTGTGTGTGTGTGTGTGTGTGTGTGTGTGTGTGTGTGTGTGTGTGTGTGTGTGTATGTGTGTGTGTGTGTGTGTGTGTGTGTGTGTGTGTGTGTGTGTGTGTGTGTGTGTGTGTGTGTGTGTGTCTGTGTGGATATTAATGATTTGGAAGCCATTCACACTTACTACACCTCCCATTTCCCTACTGAAACATGCCTTCTGAAGTCAGTCACCTTGACATACCCTTTGTCCATATATCAGCCTGATAACCTCTGTGATTCATGTGATACCTGCGTAAGATTCTAGT